>NC_090390.1:82411856-82711856 GCF_036365525.1 Heterodontus francisci
TGAAGAGGTAACAAGCAGCTCTATCAGGTGTGGCTCAGTGGTAGCCCTTTTACCTCTGAGTCCAGGACTTTGCTATATGATCTAGGCATACACTCCAATGGAGTGCTGCACTGTTGAAGGTGCGATTGTTTTGAATGAGATGTTAAATTAAGGATCCATTTGCCCTCTCAGGTGGACATAGAAGATTTTATTGCACTATTTTGAAGAACAGGAAAGTACTTATTTAAGGCTAATATTTACCCCTCATTCAACATCACTAAAAAAAGGTTCATAAAAGCAAAATACTGCAGATGCTGGAAACCTGAAATAAAAACAGAAAGCGCTGGAAATACTCAGCAGTTCAGGCAGCATCTGTGGAGAGAGAAGCAGAGTTAACGTTTCAGGCCTGTGACCTTTCTGATGCTGAGTTCTGATGAAAGGTTTACAAATTTAGATTATTTGTGCTCAACTTTTGCATTGGACCTTGAATCCCTCACTTTCTGACTTAAAGGCAAGAGTGCTTCCAACCGAGCCACACTGACACTGTATAGGAAGCATGGTGAATGCTCATCCACTTTAAGTAACATTTGGTAACGCTTTGGTTAATTTTGTGGTTGTGCAGTGAAATTGTTTCAATCCAAGATTCGATGGTAAGACTTTCAGAGGCAGAAGAAACTTTAACAAATTAATTAATTAATCAAAAAATATTGGTTTTTTTTTGACATTTCTGACACTCAAATGGTCAGCACAAAATCCCTCAAAGCAAGTTGTGCTCCTGCTAGTTACATTCATTGCATTTTCCAATTTTCATAATCCCATGGCACTCTTTCAACTTCACATCTCTGAAGTTTACAGATTTGTTTTCCTGGCTGCGTAGGAAATGAGGTGGAGACTGCCTCGGGCTAAGGTGGAGACACATCACCAAAATAGAATATTCCCATTAGACAGAGACTTAACTCACGTCTTTACCATTAAGGAATTCTTTTCGTGAGGTGAACATGAGAGAAATTTGTTACGCTGAGTCAAGAAATATCATTTGTAAACATTATTTTTCTGTTTTGGAGAGGTTGGGGAAGGGCCAAGGTCCATAGTGCAGGGAACCACTATGGTCAGGAAGAGGAGGCAAGGAGTAATAGCGAGGTCATGTCAGAATGAGGTACTCCAAGCTTGTAGTTTGTAGCAGTTTGAAAAAGTGATAATGGACTGGAAAAGAATAAGTAACAGTGGGGGTGAAATTTGACTTGAGCGGGAATGCTGAGAAGGCAGAGTTATATGGATTTCCCATTAAACGGCCCGTTTGTCAGACTGTTCCATTGGAATCAACGGGTGTGGATTTTAACAGCCCCCCACTCGCGTTTTGTACAACTGCTCACGATGAATTTCTACGCCAATCAGTTTAAATTTTAAGGTGATTGTCGGATGAATCGGGGTGACATGAGGGGAAAAAAATTACACAGCAAGTTGTTGTGATCTGGAATGCGCTGCCTGAAAGGGCAGTGGAAGCAGATTCAGTTAGTAACTTTCAATAAGGAACTGGATAAATACTTGTAGGGGAATTTTTTTGATTCATTCACGAGATGTGGTCGTCGGCAAGTCCAGTATTTGTTGCCCATCCCAAGCTGCGTCTTGAGAAGTTGATGGTGAGTTGTTTTCTTAATCGCTACAGCGCATCTGGTGTAGGCACATTCACAGAGCTGTGAGGGATGGAGTTCAGGATTTTGACCCAGATAACAACAACTTATATTTATTTAGCACCTTTTAACATGATAGAATATCCCAAGGTGCTGTCACAGCAAAATGAACTATGAAACCAAGCCACAAAAGGAGATATATGGTCAGATGATCAAAAACTTGGTCGAAGACGTAGGTTTAACGAGTGTCTTAAAGGAGGAAAGCGAGGTAGAGAGGCGGAAAGATTTTGGGAGGAAATTCTGAACCTTAGGGCCTAGGCAACTGAAGGCGTGGCCACCAATGGGGGAGTGATTAAAATCAGGGATACTCAAGAGGCCAGAATTAGAGGAGCACAGATACCTCGGAGGGTTGTGGGGCTGGAGGAGATTACAGCGATAGGGAGGGGCGAGGCCGTGGAGGGATTTGAAAACAAGGATGAGAATTTTAAAATCAAGATGTTGCTTGACTGGGAGCCAGTGTAGGTCAGTGAGCACAGGGGCGATAGGGTAACGGGACTTGATGCGACTTAAGACATGGGCAGCAGAGTTTTGGATGACCTCAAGTTTACGGAGAGTAGAATGTGGAAGACCAGCCAGGAGCATGTTGGAATAGTCAAATCTAGAGGTAACGATGGCATGAATGAGGGTTTCAGCAGCAGATGAGCTGAGATGGGGTGAAGACGGGTGATGTTACAGAGGTTGAAATAGGCGGTCTAAGTGATAGCATGAATATGAGGTTGGAAGCTCATCTCAGGGTCAAATGTGACATTGAGGTTGCTAACAGACTGGCTTAATCTCAGACAGTTGCCAGGGAAAGGGATGGAGTTGTTGATGGGGAACGGAGTTTGGAAACGATGAAAGAACGACGATATATTTCCAAGACAGGATGGTGTGTGACTTGGAGGGGAACTTGCAGATGGTGGTGCTCCCATGCATGTGCTGCCCTTGCGCTCCCAGGCAGTACAGGTCAGGGGCTTGGAAGGTGCTGTCGAAGAAGCCTTAGGGCTATGGGGAAAGAGCAGGGGGAGTAGGATAATAGGATAGCTCTTTCAAAGAGCCAGCACAGGCACGATGGGCTGAATGGCCTCCTTCTGTGCGGTATGATTCTATGATACAGGGCAGAGGTTCAGAATGTCTTGGTAAAGTGGCGAAAAATAAAAATATGCGTGAGTGAGAAATAACAGCGATGCATGGTAAAAGGACACATTTGTTTAACGACAAACCTTTTCTACTACTTTGACCAGGGCTAGGTGAGATGTTTGAGGAGTTTCCCAGATAAGGGAGCGGTGTCTGAATCTTAACGTGACTCGAACTGGATGGGAAACTAAGTGTTGTTAAGAGGTAATAGAGGTGTTTGGCACATTAGAGGAAACCATGCTCCTTGGGTACAGTTTTAGCAGTGGAGGAGATGTGGGTAATCCCAGCAGAGATCAGACTTCCAGCCCAGACTGATAGGATGAAAGGCAATCATTTTAATCTAACTTGCCTGCGGGGTAACTCTTACAATCAGATCAGCTGCCTGTTTTACCTGCGCTATGATTTTTCTTTCCATTAAAATCAGCGGGTGCTCAATCTGATTGCCTCAGCTTCCCTCTGAGCGATGTTGTTTAAAATGATCCCCTTTTAAACCTTTTTTCTATTGTCTGTAAGGGTTGCTTGGAAATGGCACCCTCTGCAGTTCCTGCACATTTTGCTCTCAGCGTGGCTTAGTTGATAACATAAATTTCATTTGTTGCTTGTGGGATCTTGCTGCCTACATTTTGGCTGCCATATTCTCCTCAATAACAACAGTTGCATGCGTGTCACGAAATGCCACCGGATGGGAAGCACTTTAATATTTCCTGAGACTGTGATCAGGAGCTATATAAATGTAGGCTCTTTCTTCAGGTTGTTTCCCCTGCTGAAGAGTCTAGAACAAGGGGTCCTAACAATAATAACAACAACAATTTGTATTTGTACAGTGCCTGTAATGTAATTAAACATCCCAAGGCATGTCACAGAGTCTAATGATGTTATGGAGATGGAAGTAGATGGTCTACGTGATGGTGTGGGTATGTGGTCAGAAGCTCATCTCGGGGTCAAATATGATACCAAAGTTGAGAACAGTTTGGTTCAGCCTCAGACAGTTGCCAGCAAGAGGGATAGAGTCATTGGCTAGGGAACGGAGTTTGTGTAGGGACCAAAAATAACGGTTTCAGTCTTCCCAATATTTAGTTGAAGGAAATTGCTGCTCATGAACCACTGGATGTTCAACAAGTTGTTAGATAACTTGGAGAGAGTGGAAGGGTCAAGAGAGGTGGTGATGAGGTAGAGCTGGGTGTCGTCAGCATACAAGTGGAAACTGCCATTGTGCTTTCAGATGATGTTGCTGAGGGCCAACATGTAGATGAGAAATAGGAGCGGAAAGTCACAGTCCCAGAATAAGGGGTTGGCCATTTAGGGCTAAGATGTGGAAAAATTTCTTCGCTCTGAGGGTTGAGAATCTTTGAAATTCCCCAACTGAGAGAGCTGCAAATGCTCAGTCATTGAGTATATTCAAGAATAAGAGCAATAGATTTTTGGAGACTAAGGGAATCAAGGAATATGAGGATAGGAAGGGAAATAAGAGTTGAGGTAGAAGATCAGCCATGATCATATTGAATGATGGAGCAGACTCGAGGGGCTGAATGGCCTACTCCTGCTCCTATTTCTTATGTCAGACATTCATCTCAATACTGCATGTCGCAGGAACAGAATGGTTCCCAACAAACCAACAGTCCTTGTGCTTCATTGTGCAATGTACTTGAAGACATTTCAGTGTGATAAATGCAAGTATTCATTTATGGTAACCTGGGAGAAGAACGGAACATGCCTGGAATGTAATGCTAAAAACTAAGTCAATAGAAAAGAGTTGGCGTTCCCTGTTATGTACTGCAGCTCGGGTGTAGAGACCAGCAATTTGGAGAGGATGTGTTTATCGCTGAGCATTTATCTCTGTCTAATACACTGTGCCTTTCATTTTGAGAACTGATAGTGCTCACAATGGAAATTGTATTTCCATACCTTTATTTAGGCACAGTGCTGAAGACTTCTAGGTCAGGTACAGTGCAGGTTGATTGGACAGATTCCAGCTGTATCTGGCAGGCCAACATCAATCTTACGCTCTGAAAATTGGTCTTTTCTCCTCATTCATGTATTTATATCACTTGTAATGTAGCACGCATCCCTGAATGTAGGACAGGAATATGGATCAGCGGGCAGACTTTGAGTGCCATAGAGTTTTTCTATCACAAAACGACAGAGAGGAAAAGAAACTCTCTGGTCCTTTCAGCCTGTCCCGCACATTTGTGCTACCTTGTGCCTCACAATAGATAGACTCCCTCTCAATAACAGAAGCATCCTGTATACCCCACCTCCTAAAGATAAGAAAACCTTGCATTTATGTAGCACCTCTGTCTCAGGTAGTGAATCAAAGTGTGGCATTCGTTATGTAAGTGTTACACACAGCCAGCTTGCTGAGTGGGAGTTGGTGCTATAACGGTAATGTCACTGGACTAGTAATCCGGAGGCCCAGGCTAATGACCTGGGGATATGCTTTCAAACCCCATCATAGCAACTGGTGGGGTTTAAATTCAATTAATTAACAAAAAGAAATCTGCTGAGATCATGACTATTCATAGGAACGTAGCTGCTCGAGGATGAATCTGATAGGATGCAAGGTTAGATGTTGTTCTAGAATTTTGCTTGCCATACGAGTATATGAATTAGGAGCAGGAGTAGGCCACTCGGCCCCTCAAGCCTGCTCCACCATTCAATAAGATCATGGCTGAACTGATTGTAACCTGAGCTCCACATTCCTGCCTACCCCCAATAACCTTTCACCCCTTTGCTTATCAAGAATCTATCTACCTCTGCCTTAAAAATATTCAAAGACTCTGCTTACAACGCCTTTTGAGGAAGAGAGTTCCAAAGACTCACGACCCTCTGAGAGAAAACATTTCTCCTCATCTCTGCCTTAAATGGGCAAACCCTTATTTTTGAACAGTGACTCTGAGTTCTAGATTCACCCACAAAAGGAAACATCCTTTCCACATCCACCCCTCAGAATCTTATATGTTTCAATCAAGTTGCCTCTTACTCTTCTAAATTCCAGCAGATACAAGCCTAGCCTGTCCAACCTTTCCTCATAAGACAACCTACCCATGCCAGGTATCAGTCTAATAAACCTTCTCTGAACTGCTTCCAACACATTTACATCCTTCCTTAAATAAGGAGACCAGTACTGTACACAGTACTCCAGATGTGGTCTCGCCAATGTCCTGTATAACTGAAGCATAACCTCCCTACTTTTGTATTCAATTCCCCTCGCAATAAGCAATAACATTCTATTAGCTTTCCTAATTACTTGCTGTACCTGCATAATAACCTCTTGTGATTCATGCACTACGACACTGAGTTCCCTCTGCATCTCAGAGCTCTGCAATCTCTCACCATTTAGATAATATGCCTCTTTTTTATTCTTCCTGCCAAAATGGACAATTTCAGATTTTCCCACATTGTACTCCATTTGCCAGATCTTTGCCTATTCACTTTATCTATATCCCCTTGTCGACTTCTTATGTCCTCTTCACAACTTACTTTCCTACCTATCTTTGTGTCATCGGCAAATTGAGCAACCATACTTCTCTGGGAGGACCCACCATTCGTGGTTAACTAAAAAAGTTAAAGATAGTATCAGAATTAAAGAAAAAGCATATAATTGTGCAAAGATGGGTGGCAGGTCAGAAGATTGGACAGAATATAAAAAGCAGCAAAGAATGACTAAAAGATTATAAAGGAGGGAAAAGTAAGAATTTTTTTTAATTCATTCATGGGATGTGGGTGTCGCTGGCTAGGCCAGCATTTATTGCCCATCCCTAATTGCCCTTGAGAAGGTGGTGGTGAGCTGCCTTCTTGAACCCCTACAGTCCATGTGGGGTAGGTACACCCACAGTGCTGTTAGGAAGGGAGTTCCAGGATTTTGAGCCAGCGACAGTTTGATACCATCTTTAATTTTTTTAGTTAACCACAGATGGTGGGGCCTCCCTTTGGAACTTTTCTTTCTCGTTGGAATGCATCTATTCTGTGTATTCTGAAATATCCCCTTAAATGTCTGCCACGGCATCTCTATTGACCTATCCCTCAACCTACTTTGCCAGTTCACTTTTGCTAGCTCTGCTTTCATGCCCTTATAATAGCCCTTTGGGGTGGAAGGGGATGGAGCAGAGAAGCTTGCAGAAGTTTTCATAGAACCCTAGAAAGTATGCCACGGAAGGAAGGAGGCCATTCAGCCTATCGAGTCTGTGCCACTTCATACAAAGAGCAATCTAATTTGAAAGCTAGTCTCAGTAATGGTGCCATGAAACTATCATCAATTGTCATAAAAAACCCAACTGATTCACTAATGTCCTTTAGGGAAGGAAATCTGCTGTCCTTGCCTGGTCTGGCCTACACGTGACTCCAGGCCCACATCAATATGCTTGTCCCTTACCTGCCCTCTGCAATGGCCTGGCAACCCACCCAGTTCAAGGGCAATTAAGGATGGGCAACAAATGCTGGCCTTGCCAGTGACGCCAACATCCCATGAAAGAATTTTTTAAAAAAGCATTGCCATGAACAGATATTAAATCTGTGGGCTGAATTTTATAGCACCCCCCACCCCGACGTCGAGTGTCGTGCCGAGGTGACCGGAAAATGCCTCCGGCAGAAGCCCGCCATGGGCCTCGACACCGGGAAGGCCCGGCCAGGCCTGATATTGCCGCCAGCGGTGAGGCCTTATGCTAATAAATGAATTGATCACCTTCCCGCTGCCGCCATCCATTCCAGAGCAATATTGGTGCCGGTGGCCGGCACTCCCACGCCTTCGGATCCCTGTCCGGGGATCCAAGGCAGAACACTGGTGGGGAGGGGGGAGCAGGTGAGTTTTTCAATGCAAGATGGTGGGGAGCAGCGTCAGAGTCTTTTCATTGGTCTAGGGGATGTTGGGAAAGGGTAAAGTTTAAAGTTTGCAGGTGGGGGGGGAAGGTCAGGTGCACAAGGTAAGTGTTTTTGGGGCGAGAGAGCAGGTAATTAATTCCATGGTTATTCGGGGGGTGGGGGGGGGGTTAGCGGGGAGAGGGGCAGGATTAATTTATTTCATTTTTTAATTTCAATGCAGCTTTAAATCTTCAAATTGAACTGAAGGGCTCGAAGCCCTTTAAAAATGACATCAGCACCTGCACAAAGGCTGCTGATGCCATTGCTGGAGGTGGACAGCCCCCCGCCGCCCCCCTCTCCCCTCCACTCCACGTCATCAGGGTTTGCGGTCCACCCCGGCCATTTAAATGAGCTGCCGCGCTGAATATCGCGGCGGCTGCACGACGTGCGGTCCGCGCTGGCAGACCGCCATTGTTTACGAAATCGGCGGCAGAGGTGTAAAATGCAGCTCTGCGTTTGGTTGAGAGTAAAATGGTGGCATAAGGAGAATTCACTGCTGTTCTTAATCAGGCGGAGGGGCCTCACATTGACATCCCATCCAAATTGCGGCAACTCCAACAATGCAGCAATTCCCAGGAGCATCTCGATTGACACCTGCAAATCCAGGAACGGGTCTCACACCCACGGCCTTACTATTTCAGAAGCAGGAGCCCCACTAGCTGAGCACAAGGTCCCTCATCACCAGCTTTCCATTCTTAACATATCCAGAACAATAACTGAAGATAGGGTGGAGTAGATGGTCCTGTGTGTTTGGGCGTGGACATTTGGGATCTCGGCCTGGACTGATTGAAATGAACGTACTCTGCTGTCATAGAGGTCATAATGAAAACAAGTTTGCATTCTCTCAACCCAGTTCCTAAGGTGTGAAGGCCAATGGCATGAAGTTTGGGTTTTGATAGAGGAGATAGGGAGAAACTTTCCATCAGGGGGAGGGTCAGTAACCAGAGGTCACAGATTTAAGATAATTGGCAACAGAACCAAGATGAGAATTCTTTTTAGACAGTGAATCATTATGATCTAGAATGCTCTGCCTGAGAGGGCAGTGGAAGCAGATTCATTGATAACTTTCTAAAGGCAATTGGATAAATACTTGGAAAGGAGACGTTTGCAGGGCTTTGGGGATCGGCAGGGGGAGTGGGACTAATTGGACAGCTGTTTCAAAGAGCCAGCACAGGTAAGATGGGCCGAATGGCATCCTCCTGTGCTGCACAATTTTTTCTTCTGTGAATTTGACCTTAACGATTGTTTCTATCTGCACCAATTCTTATCAATCTCAATCAGTGATGGTCCCTGACCTGCAGAGATCAAGGCTGTTTGAAGGAACATAGCTGTTCAAGAATGAATAAGGTAGGATACAAGGTTAGATACTATATTCTGGAATTTTGCTTGCGGGGGTGAGTGCAGAGAAGCTTTGCAGGAGCTTTCATAGAATCCCAGAATAGTACAACATAGAAGGAGGCCATTCAGCCCATTGAGTCTGTGACACGCCTTACAAAGAGCAATCCAATTAGTCCCACTCCCCCACTCATTCCTCATATCGCTGCATTTTTTTCTCCTTCAAGTATTTATCTAATTCCCTTTTGAAGGCTCCTATTGAATCTGTTTCCACTGCCCTGGCAGGCAGTGCATTCCAAATCCTAACCACTCTCTGCGCAAAAATGTGTTTCCTCATGTCGCCTCTGGTTCTTTCGTCAATTGCCTTAAATCTGTGCTGTCTGGTTATCAACCCTTGTGCCAACGGGAACAGTTTCTCTTCATTTACTGTATCTAAACCTTTCATGATTTTAAATATGTCTCTCAAATCACCTTTTAGCCTTCTCTGCTGTAAAGCAGTAGTTCGCAAAAGCAGTGGCTTCTATCCACAAAAAGCAGGACAAATCTAATCCAGCCAATTACCACCCCACCAGTCCACTCTCAATCATCAGGAAAGTGATTGAAGGTGTTATTGACAGTACTATCAAGTGGCATTTACTCAGCAATAACCTACTCACTGATGCTCAGTTTGGATTCCGCCAGCTCCAGACCTCAGTACAGTCTTGGTCCAAACATGGACACAGAGCTTAACTCCAGAAGTGAGTTGAGAGTGACTGCCCTTGATATCAAGAACAAAGAACAGTACAGCACAGGAGCAGGCCATTCGGCCCTCCAAGCCTGCGCCAATCTTGATGCCTGCCTAAACTAACACCTTCTGCACTTCCGGAGCCCATATCCCTCTATTCCCTTCCTATTCATGTATTTGTCAAGATGTCTCTTAAACGTCGCTATCGTATCTGCTTCCACCACCTCCCCTGGCAGCAAGTTCCAGGCACTCACCACCCTCTGTGTAAAAAACTTGCCTCGCACATCCCCTCTAAACTTTGCCACTCGCACCTTAAACCTATGTCCCCTAGTAACTGACTCTTCCACCCTGGGAAAAATCTTCTGACTATCCACTCTGTCCATGCCGCTCATAACTTTGTAAACCTCTATCATGTCGCCCCTCCACCTCCGTCGTTCCAGTGAAAACAATCCAAGTTTTTCCAACCTCTCCTCATAGCTAATGCCCTCCAGACCAGGCAACATCCTGGTAAGCCTCCTCTGTACCCTCTCCAAAGCCTCCACGTCTTTCTGGTAGTGTGGCGACCAGAATTGCACGCAATATTCTAAGTGTGGCCTAACTAAGCTGCAACATGACTTGCCAATTTTTATACTCTATGCCCCGACCGATGAAGGCAAGCATGCCGTATGCCTTCTTGACTACCTTATCCACCTGGACCTGTACGCCCACATCTCTCTGCCTGTCAGTACTCCTAAGGGTTCTGCCATTTACTGTATACCTCCCACCTGTATTCGACCTTCCAAAATGCATTACCTCACATTTGTCCGGATTAAACTCCATCTGCCATCTCTCCGCCCAAGTCTCCAACCGATCTATATCCTGCTGTATCCTCTGACAATCCTCATCATTATCCGCAACTCCACCAACCTTTGTGTCGTCCGCAAATATCAAGACAGCATTTGACCGAGTGTGGCATCAAGGAGCCCTAGTAAAATTGAAGTCAGTGGGAAAACTTTCAGGTAGTTAGAGTCATACCAAGCACAAAGGAAGATGGTTGTGGTTGTTGGAGACCAATCATCTCAACCCCAGCACATCACTGCAGGAGGTCCTCAGTGTAGTGTCATAGGCCCAACTGTCTTCAGCTGCTTCAACAATAACCTTCCCTCCATCATAAGTTCAGAAGTGGGGATGTTCACTAATGATTGCACAGGTAGTGAAGCAGTCCATGCCTGCATGCAGCAATACTTGGACAACATTCAGGCTTGGGCTGATAAGTTGCAAGTAACATTTGCGCCACACAAGTGCCAGGCAATGACCATCTCCAACAAGAGAGAATCTAACCATCTCCCCTTGACATTCAACGGCATTACCATCTCTTAATACCCCAATATCAACATCCTGGGGATTACCATTGACCAGAAACTGAACTGGAGTAGCCATGTAAATACTGTGGCAACAAGAGCAGGTCAGAGGCTGGGAATTCTGCAGTGAGTAACTCACTTCCTGACTTCCCGAAGCCTGTCCATCATCTACAAGGCACAAGTCAAGAGTGTGATGGAATACTGTCCACTTGCTTTGGATGCAACTCCAATAACACTCAAAGCTCAACACCATCCAGGACAAAGCAGCCCGCTTGATCGACACCCCATGCACTACCTTAATCATTCACTGCCTCCACCACCAGCGCACCATGGCAGCAGTGTGTACCATCTACAAGATGCACTGCAGCAACTCATCAAGCTTCCTTCAACAGCACCTTCCAAACTCGCGACCTCTACCACCTCAAAGGATAAGGACAGCAGATGCATGGGAACACCACCACCTGCAAGTTCCCCTCCAAGCCTCACACCATCCTGACGTGGAACTATATCACCGTTCCGTCACTGTCACTAGGTCAAAATCCTGGAACTCACTTCCTAACAGCACTGTTGGTGTACCTACACCCCACGGACTGCAGTGGTTCGGGAAGGCATCTCACCACCACCTTCTCAAGGGCAATTAGAGATGGGCAGTAAATACCGGCTTTGCCAGTGACACTCACATTCCAAGAATGAATGGAAAAAAAGTACCATAAAAATCTTCCAGGGACTCCGCGAAATAATCTCTCTTGCGGGTAAGGGAGAAAGAAAAACACAAGGTGAGTGAAGAGAAGGAAGAAAAAAAGTCAAACCTCCCACTTTGTACAAGTTAACAGTAATTAGTCCCACATGAGTCGCCAACAAGATGTCCACCCCCAAAGCTGCCGACTTCTTCACAGTGATGGGCACCTCGGCTGCCATGGTTATCAGCGGTGACTCATGCATTTACTTTCAGTGGGAGGGGAGTTGGCAGGCCAGCAGCTGCTGTGATACTCTTGTGTATTCAGTTTGGACTCATGCAGTGAGCAAGTGCCATTATAACACAACCTGGCCTGCTGAGTCTTTCCAGTAATTTTATTTATATTAATGTCTGGTTGGTTTGATTCTTGTAATTGTGGAAAAGCTGTCAGGCTGACTCAGAGGTCCTGCAACCATTAAGGTTTGAGAACCACTGCCCTCAGGAGAAGAACCTCGGTTTCTTCAGTCTATCCACATAACTGTAATCCCTCATTCCTGGAACCATTCTGGTAAATCTCTTCCATACCCTCTCCAAAGTCTTCACGTCCTTCTGAATGTGTGGTGCCCAGAATTTATTTTTTTCCTCAGCCATTTAAATCTTATGGATGATAGAGTAGACTGTATATGGTCTGTAGTAGGAACTGGGCTTGATAAGTTCAAGGCCTTGTTCTCGTCATACTTACGTATTTGCAAACTGGTAAACTTACTCAAACACAGTGCAAGGACATCTGATTTGGAAATAGGAATTGGGAAGAGAGCATCCAAGTCAATGCAGTGAGGAGCATACATCCCAGTTTAGGCCTGGATTGACAAAGCAGGTATCTTAATTTATCTTCAGCACTGGCATGTGGGGAGATATCAGGGATGGGAAGGAATTATTGGGTGGGAAACAACAAGGAAATATGTGACTTGCTTGTGGCTCAGTGACAATCAATTTTGTACTTCTTAGTCATTGAAGAATGATACATTTGGTGAACTTAGGCACCATTTTCGGAAACCACTGCCCAGTATGATAGCAGACATATGAAATTTTGTTTGTGTTCTGTCCATCAATCAAAGAGAAATACATTTTCCTAGACAGTGAGTGGAGATTGGCAATATCTCCAAAAGCTGATCCATTACCGCTAAGATCAGCTTGCCATCTTTAATAAGGGCAGCTATGTCAAAAGGCTTTTTTTATTGAATGAACAGTTTTAGAGAGCTTTGCATCTCCTTGGACTTGCTGTCTTAATATTGTGTAATCATAGATGATGTACTTTGCAGCAGAACTCTATCCGAAGTAAACCCTGGCATTTTGTCGCCTCAGAAAGAAAAAAGTTATTTTCGATTTGTTTTTGATTGAATTTTCAGGTGTTTTTTAAGCAGAAGAACGTCCATGTTGGCAAATGGAACACTTCAGGAGAGGTTAGAAGGAATTAGGCAGAGGGTTGTTAGAGAATGAAATGCTTTTTGTGATTGATGTAGAGATCATTGCACCCTTGAAGGAACAATTGGACAAATGTTTAGAAGTAGTGGAAGATATAGGGAGAGGGCAGGGCAGCGGGATTGTTCTTGCAAAGATCCAGTACAGACCTGATGGGCTGAATGGCTTCCTTCTGTGCTGTAAACTTCTATGGTTCCATTTTTGTCATAAAATACCAAGCAAGCTCTCAGGTTAGGCATAGAAAGGGTCTAAAATGGACTGAAGCCCTTTCTGAAGTGGCCCATCAAGTACTCCCATTGTCAGTGATGGCAGAGGTCGGATCCAGAATCAAACACCCTGTGCAGTAATGTTCTCCCTCAGAATATTCTCCCTGCCCAATGATACCAATGTGACATTTACATTTACAGCACCAGCCGTTCTTGTAGCTGTTAATTCTGTGCGGTGGATTCCACTCGGGGATGTAAGTTTATCAAACTCATCTCACAGGACAATCACATAGCTGAGCAGAAGAGAATATTTTCATTCCGTCAATCTGGGGCAGTTTTGAACCCAGGTCCCAGGAGTGGAAGGGCAGTATTACCACCCTGGTCAGTCTCCCATCCAGAACACCCTAAAAATAAGGTAATCGATTGCTGTCTGAAAGTTGGGGAGAGGAGAGGGAGTGAATGCTTTGCAATAATCCCGCCGACTTGATCCTGCCACTGAGAACAGATTAAATTGCCATTGCAGACGATTAGCAAGATGTCCAGTTAGAGCTGGCCAAGATCTCACACGATATTATCGACATTCAAAACTACAACTGATAAAATGCATATAAACGCATTAAAGTTAGCCAGATTCCTTGTAATTGATTCATAAAAGGGTTTCAAAAAGATATACTACTGTCATTTTTAAAATAATTGCTTCATAATTTAGCACTTTAATTTAGCATTTAATGTAACAATAAAGATGCATTTGGAAGCGCTTTTTTAAATTCATTTGTGGGATGTGGGCGTCGCTGGCCAGGCCAGCATTTGTTGCCCATCCCTAATTGCCCTTGAGAAGATGATGGCGAGCTGCCTTCTTGACCCGCTGCAGTCCTTGGGGTGTAGGTACACCAATAATGCTTTTAGGATGTGATTCCCTCTGTGGGACTCCATGATGCATAGGAAAATAAGAAATAGGAGCAGGACTGGCCCATACGGCCCCTCCAGTCTACTCTGCCATTCAGTAAGGTTATGGTTCATTTGCAACTAGGTAGCCCGAAATGTCAAGTGCCTGGAATTTTTGCGGAAGTGGGGGTGTTCTCTGGTGGGTAATCAAAAAAATGACAGGGGAACTATTGTCACCATCAAACACTCATCAGGTCAGCTGCATAGTCAACAGCTGCACCCTCTGTAAGCTTGAGCTTGTTCAAAGTTTTAGCTGCTGTTTGTATTCTAACTCTATCTGTGAGGGCTTGTGAAGGAGAGAGATGCATTTACTTGCCAATAAAGCAGTGCACTTCTGAAAATTGTTCATATGGTTGAGCAGGTCGAAAAAGATCATCTGAAATGTGCAAGTTGCAAATTAGAGGCTCATTGCATTATAAATTGATTTTGAAATGAGAGCTGGAGTTTTTTTGTGATAGAAATGTTGAAATTAAAAAGTATCTGCATTGTCAACAGAACTCTAGACCGTAGGGAAATGATTTGCCAACTCTGGTTGAATTGATTCCTGAGATTTCATCAAGTGAGGTCCCACTGCCCCGCTCCCACCATTGGTCACCTGATACAGCATCATCATGGTGCACCGCCTTTCTGTGGCCAATTGGAAATCAAAGTGATTCCCGACAACGCAGCGGCCCGCTGACGTCATCAGAGTGCTGCAAGCTGTGCACATGCGCAAACGGGCTCCTGCTCTCTTCTCATGCACGGCCTGCCGTCTTGCCAGGGTTGGTTGGTCCATGCGGGGAAAAAACTTCATTGTGTAACGCGCCTGGTGTTCGCGCATGTGCGGTAAAGCGTCCGATTGTTCACCGTTCCTCGCTTCCCGCAACCCCTCCCACCCCGCTGCTAGCTTGTTGAAATGGCCATTTTTTGTGTGTGAGGCTAGTGATTAAGAGCAGGGGTTTCAACCATAGCAGATATCATAAGTCACTCACGATCTTGTCCTCATTCAAAATCAGACACATGGTCACTGGACAGCAATCAAAAGTGGTTGCCCTGACTTTTCGCACTTTTCCCTCCTCCTCGCTTGCCACATCCCCCCCCCACCCCACCCTCCTGCTGCTCACAGCCCCCCCCCCCCATCACGCCCTGGCCTCTCGCTCCCCGCTACCCCCCCCCCACTTCCAGCCGCTAGCTCTAGGCCCACTTCCCTCCTCTCGGCCACTCGCTCAACCTGTCATCCCTCCCGGCCTGCCTTGCTTCTTCAGGTGGCGCTCGAAGACTGATCGAATGTGGGAGCGAGTGGCCGAGAGGAGATAAGCGGGCCTAGAGCTAGCGACTGGAGGAGGGCGCGGGGGTGGGAAGCGGGAAGAGAGCAGCCAGAGAGCAGGGCAGGGGAGTGGGGGGGGAACGGGAAGTGCAGAGCAGGAGGCCAGAGAGTGGGGTGATAAATCTGTGAGAAATTGAGCAGCTACATTTTCTATGATAAATTGAGCAGCGCCATTTTTAACCCTGGCAGCTGCCTAAACATCGCAGTGAAATTTCAGTGGAAGAGGCTGTATTTGCGCATGTGCTAGTACTGTGCCACCTAGTGGTTGCGTTGTCAGCGAACGCAGCCATTGGAAATTGAACAGACTCTTCATGGCCCAGTGGAATGATTCTTGACTGTCAAACAGCCTAGACGATAACTCCCTATCGTTTAGTTACTTTTTTCCCTGTTTCTGGTTTACTCACGTTCTTCACCACCCCAGCAGAGAGCGTGGGAAGATGCACTACTTTGAAGGCAGCTGCTAGAAGATGCTTTTAAAACAGAATCCCCCTCCCCCACCCCATCATAGATCTAGTCTATCTCTAATGATCTAACTCTCTCTCTCTACATACACATACATATGTACATACATATGCATATCTCCATCTCTCTGTATCTCTGTACATATCTCTGTCTGTCTCTCTGCCTGTCTCTTTCTGTCTATCTCCCTCTCTGTTTCTCTCTCTTTCACTCTCTATCTCTCTCTATATCATTCTGTTTCTTTATCTCTCCCTCCCTTTCTCTCTAGCCTTCTTTCTCACTCTCTATCTATTGCTCTATCATTCTTTCTATTCCTCTCTCTCACTTGCTGTTTAACATTCTGTCACTCTCTATTCCTTTTTATCACTCTCTCTACCCATTTATCTATAAATATCTTTCGATTTCTCTATCTCACTCTCACAGTTTATATCTCTCTGTCTGTGTCTCTTTCTATCCCTCTATCATTCTGTCTCTCTCTATCTCTATCTCAATCTCACTCTCACTGTGGAACATCTCAGCTCACTATTTCCCTATGGTGACACATGTGAACCTGTCAGCTTGGCTTAGTTGTTCTCACTCTCAGCTCCTTCGCTTTCCCAATTCAGCATGTTGAGGAGTCAACCAGCCAGCTGCCATGGCAACGCCACTGGTCACAACCTGTTTGAGCTTCTAACACAAGCTGGTTTGCATCCTTCCCTGGGGCAAAGTCATTCTCTGAAGGCAACCTATGCCAACAGTGCAAATGTGGTCACGCCATTCAGGAGGAGCTGAGGACGGACTGGCATAGAGCCCTTCTGTAAAACGGAGTACAGACCAGAAACATAGGAACAGCAGTAGGCCATTCAGCCCCTCCAGCCTGTTTTACCATTCAATTAGATCATGCCTGATCTGTATCTTAACTCCAACTACCTGCCTTGGTTCTGCAACCCTTAATATCTTTGCTAATAAAAATCTAGCAATCACAGTTTGAAGTTTTCAATTGACCTCCAGCCTCAACAGCTTTTTGAGGGAGAGAGTTCCAGATTTTCACTACTTTTTGTGCGAAGAAGTGCTTCCTGACATCACCCCTGGATGGGCCTAGCTCTAATATTAGGGTTATGCCCCCTTGTTCTTGACTCTCTCCACCAGAGGAAATAGTTTTTCTCTAATACCCTATCAAATCCTTTAATCATCTTTAACACCCCAAGGGAATACCAGCCTCGTCTATGCAACCTGTCCTCATAATTTAACCTTTCTGAGCCCCAGAAAGGGCACAGGATTGGGTGTCAGGCCTGTGTGGGGTTTTGCATGAGGGAAGCACAGTTGACGGTGAGCAGGAACCTACTCTGCCAGCATTTGCGGGTAAATGTAAGCCATGGCTGTTCTGATGGTAACAGATACCTTCTCAAACTGCCATTTAAAAATTAAATGTGGAGTTGGATTCCCTGGCCGGAATTTTACATTGGGCGGCAGGCCCCGCCCACCAGCCAAAAAGTCCAGGGCAAGCCCCCTCTGCCTCGCCTGAGGGCCGGGCCAGGATTTTACATGACCCAGGCCCTTAATTGGCCTTGGGTAGGACTTCCACCCCTCTGCGGCAGGAACGGGGTTTTGTAGTGGGGGTAGTTGGACCATGGGGGAGGGGCCCCAGCCTGCAAGGAGGCCGCCAGGTTTTGCTGGGCGGCCTCCTGGGGGACCTCAGCTGCCCACTGGTGAAAATAGCAGTGGCGGCGGGAGGAAGCCCTTAAGAGGCAGTTAATTGGTTCATTTAAGGGGCTTGATTGGCCTGGGGAAGGCAGACCGTTTCTTGCTGCCGCCGTCCCTTATAAAATTGCAGCGGTAGCGGGAAGGCGTTGGGAATGACACCCCCTCGCCTCCCATTCAATTTTACAACCACCCACCGCTCCTGCCTCCAGCCCACTCCTGGTAGGGGGGTGGGGGGGGGGGCGTGCAATTTCGGCCCTCTCTTTTAGAAATGGGTCTCTCCAGATCCCAACAGGAGTGGGGTGGTGGGGAGGGGGGGTGGGGTGGTGGCAGTAACAGATATACTAACCCCACCGTCTCATAAATCGCGAGACATGCTCTTTAAACCCAAGCGATTTGGTATAAAAATCAGGTGTTTGTTTTTCAAACATAAACCAATATTGATTGACAGTTGGTTTATAAACCTCAATAATGATTTATTTAATCTGTAACAGGTCAGAGCTCTTTACAAAAACTATATTATTGCATCCGAAAATGCTTTACAAAAAACTTTTTAAAAGTCCTCCCTGTTATCCCTGCACATGTTTCCCACCATCTCACACCACAGCTACTGGAGTTAATTGCCAATTAGTGCCAGGCCTGCAATGTGAATCCAGCCCTATTAGGAGCCAAGGCCCCAGGAACGCCAAAGCCAGTGTCTCTCAGCTGGATGATAGCTAGGTTCCAAAGGTAACCAACCTAAATCATTGCACAAACCAGTTCTCCACCTCTTCCACTTCAAAATCTCTGTTGTCCGAGCAGATTCCAATCCCTGAAAATGCAGCTAAAATAGGAAAGGTAGAATATTCCAGGCACAATGCCTGATTTTAACTGTGCAAATGGGTGGGTTTTCAATGAGTTAAAATCTCGCCCAATGGCTCTCACTGATCTGTGTTGATGAATCCCACTCTTTAAAATAGGCACAGCTTCACGGGATTAACTGGGCCTTCCCCTCTTTAACAGACTCTCACAAAGACCTCACTCCCTAAAACCAGCAGCTGAACCTGAGCTACAATTCCCAGAGCGATTTGCTACGTCTCTCTCTCTCTCTTTCAATTTATCTATCTCCCCCCTCTCTCTCTCTCGCTCTCTCTCTTCCCCCCCGACTCCCTCCCCCGCCCCCACCACTTCCCCGGGCCTCCATCTTACTCGGTTCCAGGCACTCTCTGTATCTAAAATAAAAGCAAAATCCTGCAGATACTGGAAATCTGAGATAAAAACAAGAAATGCTGGAAATACTCAGCAGGTCTGGCAGCATCTGTGGAGAGAGAAGCAGAGTTAGCGTTTCAGGTCAGTGACCCTTCTGTGACTCTCTGTATCTCGCCATCTTCTTGCTTCCACCGCCAGCTTCCCCTCTAACCTTGACATGGCGGCTGGCACTTGGGTAACAGCGCACAGCAGAGCACTGAAAGATCATGTTCACTTCATTCGTACCCACATTTCTGAGAAATCCTGAGACTTCAGAACCCTTGCTACATCACGAAAGAGGCCTAATTTAACTGAGAAATCACACCTCTTGCAATAACTTTGTCAGACTTGGCTTGTCCGGAGTAGGGTTGCCAAATCTAGTTGGGTGTATGTTTGCCAACACTCCAGGATTGCCCTGGAGACTAATCTTCAGGACACCTCTGGAAGTAAATCCGTGGAGAAAATGTCAGGTAATCGGGATTCAGTGGAGTTGGGGTGGGGGGGACACTTTCTGCTCTTCTTGGCTCCACAGGAATGGTTTTTGCATTTTGCTTTAAAGAAAACTTTTGCTGGCGGTCACTGATTAGGCCATTGAGGATTCTGAATTCTTCTTCCCCATTCCTCAATAAGCTGTTTCCTGGAGTGCACCTAAAAGACAGGTTTTAAGTCCTTCATTCATAGCTAAAGGGCCTAATGCCTGTTTCACAGCGGCCGACAGGGACACCTAAAAAAAATCACCCAATCTTATATCAGTGCCTTTATCATCTTTTAGGTGGCCTTTAAGCCATCATTTACACGCCAGTTTTTCTACATAAAACAGCATCAATAATGTCCGATTTGAAATTAGTTTTGTTCGGAGAAAATAGAAAATTGAAATTGATACAGACAATAGAAGGTAAACTGAGACAATCTTCATACTGTGGGTGTGTGTGTTTGTGGCCTACACAATTAATACTCACTAATAACCCACTAATATTGCACCAAGAAGGTCATTTCAAGCTCGATGTCTTCATCAGTGATTTCCCCGAGTTCCTCGAGCTAGGAAGATTCATCACTGATGCCAGTGTTTGTAATTACTGGGACATTAGCAATTGATCTGGGCTAATTTGCTCAGAGGCTGAAATTTTCACTCAGCATTTCAGAGTAGACTATCCTAGCTTGTGCCATTTCTACACTGAATCACGTGGGGAAAAAAGCAGTCATCACTGAGGCTCCGAAGCCTAGGATTACCAACCCTGCAGGCTTGCCCAGGAGTCTCCAAGAATTGAAGATTAATCTCCAAGGCACTTTTTTTAATTATTCACGGGATGTGGGGACTGCTGGCAAGGCTGGCATTTATTGCCCGTCCCTAATTCCCCTGGAGAAGAACTGGTGAGTCACCGCCTTGAATACAACTGAGTTGCTTGCTAGGCCATTTCAGAGGGCAGTTAAGAGTCAATCACATTGCTGTGGATCTGGAGTCACATGTAGGCCAGACCAGGTAAGGATGGCAGATTTCCTTCCCTAAAGGACATCAGTGAACCAGGTGTATTTTTAGGACAATTGGTAGTTTCCTGATCACCATTACTGCTACTAGCTTTTAATTCCAGATTTATTTATTGAATTAAATTTAAATTCTGCAGCTGCTGTGTTGGGATTTGAACTCATGACTCCCAATAATTAGTCCAGGCTTCTAGATTACAAACCCAGTAATATAACCACTATGTCAGCAAAACCCAGAGGAAAACGATCATAGGGCCATTGAAAGAATTGCACTTTTTTTTCATTTTCTTTGAACATGTTTGTTTATTAATTCTAACAATACAGGAGTGAAGGGGGGGAAGGGCTGTTTGACAGTCAAGAGTCATCCAATTGAGTCGTGAAGAGTCTGTTTGATTTCCGATTGCCCATGAGATGGTGGAGCACAGCAAGGATTGACTTGTTGGGTAACCAGTGGCGGGAGGGTGGGGGCGGGGCAATCGGAGGTAGGACGTCATTAATGAAACCTCCAGGAATACAGCTAATCACAGTTGGCAATACTGATTTGATACAGGTGTTCAAAATCATGGAGGGTCTGGACAGAGTAGGATAGAGATTGTTCCCATTGGGTTGCGATCCAGAGGACATCGATTTAAGGTGAATGGCAAAAGAACCAGAGGCGACATAAGGAAAAACGTTTTTGCGCAGTGAGGTTAGGATCTGGAATGCGCTGCCTGAAAGTGTGGTGGTGGCAGCTTCAATCATGGCTTTCAGAAAGGAATTGGATAATTATCTGAAGAGAAATGATTTGCAGGGTTACGTGGAAAAGGAGGAGGAGGAGTGGGACTAGCTGAGTTGCTCTCATGTTCTATGATTCTATTCTATGGTTCTACTGAGACAGATTGTAACTCAGAGCAAAGATGACTAGGATTTTAGCTGCACTTCATTTTGCCCTGTTTCATCTGAAGGATTTTCCAGTTTAGCTTTGACCTTAATTGAGGGGCTCTGAATGTAAAGTAATTGTAATATATCCCTGTGGCACTAGCAGACAAAATGGACACCAAGCATGGCCAGTTCAAGGAAGTGTTTATTTACATCATTACATCATCATGTCATTAGCATAATATACAAATACATTACATTGCCTCCCCTTCTGAAAGAAAAGTATTTTTCTTTTTTGTTTTTCTACATTGAACTATATCGACAAATCAAGTTTAATGACTGGTTTACGTAGTCTTTCTGATCTGCTTACAGGTTTTGGTATAGAGTCAGGTTTTGAACTGCTTGGTTTTGGTTCAGTAAATAAAGAAGATCTAATTTCTTCTTAGAAATTGGTATTTCAGACACTGAAGTCTGAACTGGTTCAAACTCTGCCATGAGCTTGTGATCAAGTGAATCGTGCTCATGTTTTGGTTCATCCCTTGCAGGATCATGTGATCTACATGGACATTTCTCACTTTTTCATCAATTTCAACCATGTATCTTTTGGTTCCACACACTTTGATTACATTTCCCACTTCCCACTTGTGTGACTTGTGAAGGGGACTATTTATATTTATATTTTCTATGTTTCTATGACTCGAAACATGAACATGCTCATTTTCCTTCTCATAAAAGTCTACATGAGCTCTTTGAAATAGTCGAGTTGGCCATGGCCACGATTGCAAAGGAGTTTTAGGTGACATTTCTAAAGTTTTGGCAACCAGTACATTTGCTAACCAATGATTCTACTATCTCGACATGGCCAATGAACAAAACCTCTTGCTATGGATTTCAGACTGACTATTCCTGTGTGCTCGGTATGGAATTCTGGTAGAATCCTATCTCTCAAAGAACTAGGTACCACCACTCTATGATCCCACTTAATGCAGCCCTGTTCACGAAACAACTCACTGACAGTTGTAGAATGGCTTCAGTTCCTCATCTGTACACTGGTCAAATTCTGCCCATGTCTGTTCGTTAACTCTTTTCAACACTGAGTCTTTCTGAATTGCAGCTGCAATTTCAGTTGCAGTGATTGGAAAGTCATGGTGGACAGTATTCGTTATACTCTCTCAAGATTAACCCTTTCATACCCTTATTCTACAATTTCCTACTCCTATTTTGAAGATTACACCTTCACAGCCTATTTCTGTGTCCTCATGAAGCAAACATGGCAGTGTGACAGTGATAGTATTCTCTTTCGAACTGCGATATTCAGTGTTATACTCATACTGTGAGAAAAGCAGAGCCCACCGCTGCATCGTCAGTGTTGCATACTTTGGTCCCAGAATAGCTATTAGGGGTTTATGATGTCTCACAAGCATGATGTTTCTACCCAACAAAAACTGGTGAAATTGTTTGACTCCAAAGATGATTCCAAGCACTTCCTTTTCTATATGCGCGTAGTTGCGTTCACTCTTGGCCAGGGTACGCGACACAAATGCTATGCGTTTCACTTGACTATCATCCATGACATGACTGATCACTGCAACTCCATTGTTTGAAATGTCTCATTCTAGCTTCAGGTCATGATTTGCGTCCTAATGAATGAGTAATACATCACTGGACAAGCTTCTCTTACATGCATCATAAGCATCTTGTTGTGCTTTAGACCATTCCCATTTCACATCTTTCTTCAACAACTCATGTAATGGAGCTACCATCATTGTAAGTTCAGGCAGAAATCAGGAGTAGTGTTGGACCATGCCTGGAAAAGATCTGAAGTTCGCAGATGACACGAAAATTGGTGGTGTTGTAAATAGTGAGGAGGAAAGCCTTAGATTACAGGACGATATAGGTGGGCTGGTAAAATGGGCGGAGCAGTGGCAAATGGAATTTAATCCTGTGAAGTGTGAGGTGATGCATTTTGGGAGGACTAACAAGGCAAGGATGGTAGGACACTAGGAAGTACAGAAGGTCAGAGGGATCTTGGTGTACTTGTCCATAGATCACTGAAGGCAGCAGCACAGGTAGATAAGGTGATTGGGAAGGCATATGAGATACATGCCTTTATCAACCGAGGCATAGAATATAAGAGCAGGGAGGTTATGATGGAGCTGTATAAAATGCTAGTTAGGCCACAGCTGGAGTACTGTGTACAGTTCTGGGCACCACACTATAGGTGTATATGTGATTGCACTGGAGAGGGTGCAGGGGAGATTCACCAGGATCTTCCCTGAGCTCGAGCATTTCAACTATGAAGAGAGACTGAAAAGGCTAGGGTTGTTTTCCTTAGAGCAGAGAAGGCTGAGGGGGGACATGATTGAGGTATACAAAATTATGAGGGACATTGATAGGTTAGATAGGAAGAAACTTTTTTCCTCAGTGGAGGGGTCAATAACCAGGGGGCATAGATTTAAGGTAAGGGGCAGGAGGTTTAGAGGAGATTTGAGGAAAATTATTTTCACCCAAAGGGCAGTTGGAATCTGGAACGCCCTGCCTGAAGAGGTGGTAGAGGCAGGAACCATCACAACATTTAAGAAGTATTTAGATGAGCACTTGAAACGCCATAGCATACAAGACTACGGGCAAAGTGCTGGAAAATGGGATTAGAATAGTTAAGTGCTTGATGGCCAGCACAGACACGATGGGCTGAAGGGCCTGTTTCTGTGCTGTATAACTCTATGACTCTAAACTCAGACACATCTTGTGGCTATGGATAAAAACAGAAATTGCTGGAAATACTCAGCAGGTCTGGCAGCATCTGTGGAGAGAGAAGCAGAGTTAACGTTTCGTCAGAAAGCTATACACTTCCGGGACAATTTCTGTTAGCAAAATTGCTTCTTGCACTCAAGAATTACCTTGTTCTGAGTCTTGAGCTCTTCACTTTCACGTTCAAGTTCCAAAATGTTATTAGCTCTGAAAAACATATCCATTCTTTCAATATGCAAACTGAATGGTTCTTGAGCCCTCTCATATGCTCCTAGACTTCCAACGCATCCCATGGTTGTAGCCGTATCGTCACTTTTCCAAATTCACAGTAACCCAGTAAACACTTTATTGCGGCTGCTTGTAACTGTGATACCTAAAACCAGTCTAGCTGGCGGTTGAAAATATTCTCTTACCCAAATGATCACTTTGAATCCAATGCACATTAGCACACTGTGGCATATCCCATTTAACTGAGGAGATAGATTGAGGCTCAGGCTTTGCACAATCCAGCCAAAACCTCTGCCACCTGAGCGGGTAATTCACCAAGACCTTGGCTGATCTTGTTCACTGCAGTCCTCGCTGCTGTCTGCTGCCTATATTTACAGGCTTGTAGCTCATCCTCATCGCCATTTCCTGCAATATATTTGGGTGGCACTAGCAGAGAAAATGGGCACCAAGCATGGCCAGTTCAAGGAAGTGTCATTAGCATAATATACAAATATATTGCCGGATCGGTAAATTGGTTTTCCTCAGTCGGAAATTGCGATGTGCCATCTCTGAGCGGCCTCTCAGTAATGCGTTCTTTTATGCTGTTTGATGCAACATAAATGAGATGTGTGGAGTCCTGTTGGTTGAAGATCTCAAACAGGTTTATTAACAGCTAAACTATTATATACAGAGCAAACTATTTACAGAACTTTACTCTAGGTGTTACAGTTGCAGTGACTTTGGCTTATAGTCACATGACTGCATCCTGGTACCTAGCTTATTAGCATACTAAGATCTTAAAGGGAGATCACTCTTAAAGGTAATCATACAACATCAGGTTCTTGAGGAGCCAAACCAGCGGAGGAAGTGTTCCTCCTGGCTGTACAAAACAACAAGGGGCCAGTTATCGCTGACCTTCGCTCCTCTCCCTGACACCCTCACCCCCGCCCCCCCACAACCCCCATCACCTAAATTCACTTCTGAGCTTCGGTAGCGAACTGGCACATAGCAGGATCCCACAAACAGCAATGTGATGATGGCCAGACAATCTTTTTTTTGTGATGTTGGTTGAGGGATAAATATTGGCTCAAGGACGTCATGGAAAACTCCCTTTCTCTTCTCTGAGCTAATGCTGCGGGAGCTTTTTACCTTCATCTAAATGGGCAGATGGGGTTTAAAGACAGCACCTCTGAGAGTGCAGCAGTCCTTCAGCACTGCACTGGGAGTGTCAGCCTCGAATGTGTGTTGAAGTCTCTGGAGTGGGAGGTGAACCTTCTGACTCAGAGGTGAAAGTGTTACCCACTGACAGTGGACACATACGGACACTGGTTGAAGCCAGGACTGGGCAGATTTGTGATGCCTCCCGTGGCCAAAAGGCCTTCTTTTGCTCCTTGTCAAGGTTCCCGCAAAACAAATTACCATGCAAGGGCAGAGTGGCAACGGAGGGTGCCGGCACCTAGAGGGTAAGGGAGAGGAGCAATAGGAGAAAAGAACTCCATCAGTGTTCCTGTTTAGAATATAAATGGCCACTTTACGCTTTCTAACTGTGGGTCTCCTCAATATTTCAAAGTCAAATAAAAACTCGCTCCATACACTAGGTTTACAGAGAGCAGATTAATGTCTTGATGCAAGTATCTCCCAGCGCTCATTCTTCCAACCTGCTACAAGGCGATTTGTTCAACCGCTGTGTCCCATTTTTAGAATTTATTACCAAAGCAACAACTGAGTCAGTCCCGGCACTAATTGGGGATTATAAAGGCCTCTGCTTATCATGCTGGAGCCTCTCCTTATCATGCTGGATGCTCTCATAATATTATCTGTGTACCAGCTCAATCAGGCAGCTCATTAGACAGCCAGTAAAGACCTGTTTTTTTTTTATATATGTGTATGTGTTTAATTCCAGAGAAAATTGAACTTCCCATAAGCGGATCTATCCAAAATAAACCGAGGGTTGCAGCAAATCTAGTTCTTCTCGAACTTACTCCTCACTGTCATCCCCATCGGCCTGGATGGAGGATCTCAATTTGCAGTGAGAAATTATCAGACGTGCCAGCACAAAATCACAGAGAATCATACAACACAGAAGGAGGCCATTCAGTCCATCAGTCCTGTGCTGGCTCTTTGAAAGAGCTATCCAATTAGTTCCACTCCCCTGCTCTTTCCCCATAGCCCTGCAAAGTTTCTTCCCCTTCAAGTATTTATCCAACTCCCTTTTCAAAGTTACTATTGAATCTGCTTCCACTGCCCTTTCAGGCAGCGCGTTCCAGATCACAACATCTCGCTGTGTAAAAAACATTCTCATTTCCCCTTCAGTTCTTTGGCCAATTATCTTAATTCTGTGTCCTCTGGTTACTGACCCTTCTGCAGTGAAAACATTTTCTCCCTATCTACTCTATCAAAAACCCTCGTAATTAACTTAATTTCTGTTGGAAAATTCCTTCTCCTCTCAGCAACTCTCGAGGGTATTGTCTCTTGGTAAGAGTGGGATTTGTCTCAGGACAGGTACAGCTTGGGGTTAGATACAGAGTAAGCTCCCTCTATACTGTCCCATCAAACATTCCCAGGACAGGTACAGAACGGGGTCAGATACAGAGTAAAGCTCCCTCTACACTGTCCTATCAAACACTCCCAGGGCAGTACATCTGAGTGAGACCAGGTAAGGATGAAAGATTTCCTTCTTTAAAGGGACATTGGTGAACAAGTTGGTCTTTTATGTCAATCCGACAATCACGCAACCGTACCCTTTAGTTTCAAGTACTTGTTTTAGAGAGGGAGACAGAGCAAAGTAGAGAGGTACATCAGCCTTACTCCTGATCATTATGGGGAAAGAGCAGGGGGGGAGTGGGGCGAGTTGGATATCTCTTTCAAAAAGCCTGCACAGGCACGATGCTGTATGATTCTCCAAAGAGAAGGGGAAGCAGTCAGAGGTGTAAGACTGAGAGGAGGAAACCTGTGAGTAGGAGATGGTTAAGCAACTGTCTCAGTGATATGGCTGTTGAGAAAATCAGTTGCAGTCCTTGCAGGTCCTTGGTTATCTGCCTCGTGTGGTTTAATTTCTAAACACAGATTTTCTCCAGCTGAGTGCCTGCTTGGAATTGGCCTAATCTCTCAGTTCATGGCTTGTCTCGTTCATCCTGGTTATCAGGGCTGAACACACACCGGCCGAGTTCCTTCCCCTTCTTCATCTGATGTGGCAACGCTGAAATTGGCGCCTAAGGTATAGCTCAGAAAGGTTAATGCACTGATAAACAACAATTTGTATTCATATAGTACCTTTAACATAGTAAAATGTCCTAAGGCCAGTCAGAGAAATGTAATTCAGAGCCACATTAGGAGATATTCGGAGAGGAAAGAGGTAGGTTTTAAGGAGGGAGAGGTTTGGGGAGGGAATTCTGGAGCTTAGGGTCCAGGCAACTGAAGGCACGGCCGCCAATGGTGGAGCAATTTGGGAATGCTCAAGAGGCCAGATATCTCGGAGGGTTGTGGGGCTGGAGGACTTACAGGATATGGAGAGGCGAAGCCACGGAGGGATTTGAAAACAAGGTTGGGAATTTTAAATCACAGAATCTCTGAATGGTTACAGCACAGAAGGAGGCCATTCAGCCCGTCGTGTCTTTGCTGGCTCTCTGAAGGAGCAACTCACCTAATGCCACTTCGCCGCCTTCTCCCCGTAGCCCTGCACATTCTTCCTTTTCAGTTAACAATCCAACTCCCTATTGAAAGCTGCAATTGAACCTGCCTCCACCACGGGCGGCACAGTGGCGCAGTGGTTAGCACCGCAGCCTCACAGCTCCAGCGACCCGGGTTCAATTCTGGGTACTGCCTGTGTGGAGTTTGCAAGTTCTCCCTGTGTCTGCGTGGGTTTCCTCCGGGTGCTCCGGTTTCCTCCCACAGCCAAAAGACTTGCAGGTTGAGAGGTAAATTGGCCATTATAAATTGCCCCTAGTATAGGTAGGGGAATATAGGGACAGGTGAGGATGTGGTAGGAGTGTAGGATTAGTATAAATGGGTGGTTAATGGTTGGCACAGACTCGGTGGGCCAAAGGGCCTGTTTCAGTGCTGTATCTCTAAATCTAAATCACACTCTCGGACAGTGCATTCCAGATCCTAACCACTCGGTGTGTGAAAAAGCTTTTCCTCGTGTTGCTATCGCTTCTTTTGCCTTAATTACCTTAAATCTGTGCCCTCCTGTTCATGATCCTTCAGCCAATGGGAACAGTTTTGCCCTATCTACTCTGTCCAGACCTCTCGTGATTTTGAAAGCCTCTATCAAATCTCCTCTCAACCTTCTCTTCTCCAAGGAAAACAGTCCCAACTTCTCCAATCTATCTACGTAACTAGGTTCTTCATCCCTAGAACCATTCTTGTGAATCTTTTCTGCACCCTCTCCAGTGCCTTCACATCTTTCCTAAAGTGTGGCACCCAGAAATGGGCACAATATTCCAGTTGAGGTCGAACCAGTCTCTTATACAAGTTCGACAAAACTTCCTTGCTCTTGTACTCTATGCCGCTATTAATAAAGCCCAGGATACTGTATGCTCTATTAACCGCTCTCTCAACCTGTCCTGCCACCTTCAATAATTTATGCACGTATACACCCAGGTCCCTCTGCTCCTGCACCCCCTTTAGAATTGCAGCCTTTATTTTATTTTGTCTCTCCGCGTTCTTCTTACCAAAATGAATCACTTCACACTTCTCTGCATTAAATTTCAACTGGCATTTGTCTGCCCATTCCACCAACTTGTCTATGTCTTTTTGAAGTTCTACACTATCCTCCTCACAGTTCACAATGCTTCCAGGTTTCGTGTCATCCGCAAATTTTGAAATTGTGCCCTGTACACCAAGGTCTAGGTCATTAATATATATCAGGAAAAGTAAGGGTTCCAATACTGATCTCTGGGAAACTCCACTACAAACCTTCCTCCAGTCTGAAAAACATCCTTTAACCAATACTCTTTGTTTCCTGTCACTCAGCTAATTTCGTATCCATGTTGCTACCGTCCCTTTTATTCCATGAGCTATAGGTTTGCTCATAAGTCTGTTGTGTGGCACAGTATCAAATGTCTTTTGGAAGGCCATGTACACCACATCAACAACATTGCCCACATCGACCCTCTCTGTTACTTCATCAAAAAACTCCAGCCAGTTAGTTAAACATGATTTGTCCTTCACAAATCCATGCTGGCTTTCCTTAACTAAATTAGAGGTGACCCTGGAACAGGAGCCAATGTAGTTCAGCAAGCACAGGGGTGATGGGTGAATTGAACTTTGGTGTGAGTTAGGATACAGGCAGCAGAGTTTGGGTGGAAAATGGGCAGCTGGCCTGGAGCATTGGAATAGGGCAGTGTCGAAGTAACAAAGGTAGGAATGAGGGTTTTAGCAGCAGATGGGTTGAGGCAGGGGCAGAGACCGGCAATGTTACGGAAGTGAACATAGGTGGTCATGGTGTTGACCCCAAACCTGAGACGTTAGGTTTGCGAGAGAGCGTAAAATAGAGAGCTGGTGAGGGAGAGATAGAAAGCGGGAGAGGTAGAGAGCAGGAGAGCATGAGAGGGAGTGAGCGAGCACAAGAGGAAGAGAGTGCAAGCAAAAGTGGGCAAAACAGACAGAGAGAAGAGCGAGAGCAGGAGTGAAAGAGCAAGAAAAGTGAGTGTGAGAAAGTGAGGGAACAAGAGAGAGAGGCAGAGAGATAATGATGGAGACAGAGAGCAAGTGATAAAGCAGGAGAGATAAAAACGAGACAGACAGAGTATGATAGAGAGACAGCGAGAAAGAGTGGGAACAACAAAGCGAGACAGGGAGACAAAGAACTAGTGAGAGAGAGCACGAACAAGCTAGATAGACACACGCAGTCTCGTCGCACATTCACAGTTTGCAGTCATTTCATAACTGAGATATTACAGAGAGTGTGAAGCAGTGTATGCTGGGTATGTACAGGCTCCAGGGAGATGTAACTAGGCAACATCAAACCAGCAATTTACACTACACAGGGCCCACAGAAGAAGAGGCACTCACAGGTTAATGAGTTACAACGGCCTCAGCCAAATAGCAATTGTATTTCTCGGTTGTGTAACTTATATATATAGTGCCTCATTGCATCTGTCAGAAACATTATAAAATGTTTCACATAAAAAGACATACTTTGAAATGTGATGACCTGCTAAAGCAAACATTTTGCACCCAACAGAATCATCCAAACAGCAATGCGGTCAGTGCCCACTTAATCTGTCTTATTGCTTTTGATTGAGATGGATGTGTGGCCAAGACATTAGGAGGACTGCCCCGCTCTTTTTCAATAAATGCACTTGGATCTGCAACCTCCAACTGAACAGAACCTCAGTTCAACATCTCATCTCAGGAACGGCTCCTGTCTTCCTCAGGAGCACTTAAATTAGGGGTGGAAATCCTGGAAGTGGGGCTCGAAACCAAGAACCACCTAACCCAGAAGTCAAAGAGGTACCAATGCTTGATTGGCACCCCATCCACCGGCTTAAACATTCACTCCCTCCACCACCGGTGCACAGTGGCAGCAGTGTGTACCATCTACACGTTGCACTGCGGCAACATGTCAAGCCTCCTTCGACAGCACCTTGCAAACCCACGACTTGTACCACCCAGGAGGACAAGGGAGCAGACCCTTGGGAACACCACTGCCTCCAAGTCACACACCATCCTGACTTGGAACTATATCGCCGTTCCTTCGCTGTTGCTGGATCAAAATCCTGGAACTCCCTTCCTAACCACTATGTACCTACACCACATGGACTGCAGTGGTTCAAGAAGGCAGCTCACCACTGCCTTCTCAAGGGTAATTAGGGATGGACAATAAATGCTGGCCTAACCAGTGACGCCCACATCCCGCGAATGTATTTTAAAAGAGCAGAGCTAAGATGGCACTGCCCATCAATAAGAATATAAGAAAGAAATTGCCACTTGACTAAATTAAGCTCACTCCTTCCACTGGATCAGTTGTGATTTACCCAGCATTCTATTATTCCATTTACACCTCTAAGGGAAGTGATTGGTATAGGAGAAACCTAGAGTGGAATACTCTCTGAGCCCCATAAAAATAATTCCAAACGCCAGTGTCCATTGGGAGGCCCTTTTCAAAATGTTGCCCATTACGGGACTGTAAGATTCCCAACTCCATTTTGAGACTGTTAATGCCGCAGGCAATACAAGTGAAAATTGACGCCCCCCCCTACACAATGTGTGTATGGATATAGGGGCCTGGATGTGATTGCTTCATGGTCAACCAGTACACAACACACGAAGAACAGCCACTCGAATTCAATACAGAAAATATATTATGGAATCATAGAATGGTTACAACACAGAAGGAGGCCATTCAGCCCACCAAGTCTATGCTGGCTGTCTGAGACCAACTCACCTAGTCTCACTCCCCTGCTTTTTCCCCATAGCCCTGCTAATTTTATCTCTTCAGATAATTATCCAATTCCTTTTTGAAAGCCCGGTTGTACCTTTCTCCACTACACTCTCGGGCAGTGCATTCCAGATCCTAAGCACTTGCTGCATGAAATTTTTCCTCATGTCACCCCTGGTTCTTTTGCCAGTCACCTTAAATCAGTGTCCTCTGGTTCTCGACCCTTCCACCAAGGGCAACAGTTTCTCTCTATCTACTCTGTCCAGACCCCTCCTGATTTTGAACACCTCTATCAAATCTCCTCTCAACCTTCTCTTCTCTAAGGATAACAATCCCAGCTTCTCCAATCTATCACCGTTACTGAAGTCCCTCATCCCAGGAACCATTCTGATAAAACTTTTCTGCACCCTCTCTAATGCCTTCACACCCTTCCTAAAGTGTGGCGACCAGAATTGGACACAATGCTCCAGTTGAGACTGAGCCAGTGTTTTATAAAGGTTCACCATATCCTCCTTGTTTTTGTACTGTATGCCTTTATTTATAAAGCGCAGGATCCCATATGCTTTATTCACCACTTTCTCAAACTGCCCTGTAATAAAGTAAAGTAAATAAAGTAAAAATTAGTTCCCTTAATGCCAAGACTCAGGAGAACTTTCCCAGGGGAGGTAACTGAAGTAACCTGAGGATAATCCAATAGAGCTGGATGTAAATGAACGGTTACCGCTGTGCCCCGGGATGTTGTTGTTACTCGCTGTGCAAACAAAACATCTCCCAGAATGTCAATAGAAATAGAAAATACCCGATGGCAAACCAATAAAAACAAACTATGGTAATCTGATTCTGTATTTTTAATGGGTTCATGGTGTGTCTATACTGGAGAGGTGCCAAGGAAATATTGTGTTTCGGTGGGCTGTATGAAGCAAAGGTCTTCTCCTGCCTAAAGCTCTTTCTGTGTTGTGAGTTGTCAGTTTAGTTTAGTTTAGAGATACAACACTGAAACAGGCCCTTCGGCCCACCGAGTCTGTGCCGACCATCAACCACCCATTTATACTAATCCTACACTAATTCCATATTCCTACCACATCCTCACCTGTCCCTATATTTCCCTACCACCTACCTATACTAGGGGCAATTTATAATGGCCAATTTACCTATCAACCTGCAAGTCTTTGGCATGTGGGAGGAAACCCACGCAGACACAGGGAGAACTTGCAAACTCCGCACAGGCAGTACCCAGAACTGAACCCGGGTCGCTGGAGCTGTGAGGCTGCGGTGCTAACCACTGCGCCACTGTGCCGCCCTTTTGGAAGGTAAACTGCCTGAACAGCGAGGATGCAGCAACATGGATATTGGCCCTGTCCTCCTTTCACCTCTGCATTAAATGGCAGTTTCAATCAATACCTGAACTCCCCCTCGCCCATTCTCATCCTCATTCAATCTGACAAGACCATCGCAAAAAACTCTCCTAGTCAAATATGCATCTCCTCAAACTCTGCATCTCACACAACCTGTCCCCTTAAGGGGAAGCTGGATAAATTCAAGAGGAAGAAAGGAATAGGAAGTTTTGCTGATAGGGGGAGGCGAAGAGGGGTGGGACGAGGCTTATGTAGTGCATAAACATTGGTATATAATAGCTGGGCCTCCCTATCTCTCTAACGTCCATCTGCAACCCTCCCAGATTTCTGTGCACTTCCACTCTGGCTTCTTGCGCATCCCCGAATTTAATCACTCCACCCTTGGTGGCCGTGCCTTCAGCTGCTAAAGCCTTAAGATCTGGAATTCCCTCCCTAAACTTCTCCCCCTCTCTACTTTTCCTCCTTTAATACGCTCTTTAAAACCTACCTCTTTGACCAAGTTTTTGGTCACCTGTCCTAATATCTCTTTATGTGGCTCGGTGTCAAGTTTTGTTTGATAATCGCTCCTGTGAAACTCTTTGGGACAATTTACTATGTTAAAGATGCAAGATATTATTGTTGTTGTTGAATGGCCTGTTTCTGTGTGGTAAATTCTATGTAATGTTGGGCTTTTCAAAGTTACTCAGGAGGTTGTAGCCCCTTTGTTGCTGAATGTACAAGGCCAAGCTTTGTATTAATGTGATAAAAATCAATTATCAGTTTAACATAGCAAAGTTTTTATTTTTAGAGATACAGCACTGAAACAGGCCTTTCGGCCCGCCGAGTCTGTGCCAACCACCAACCACCCATTTACACTGATCCTACATTAATCCCACATTCCCTACCACATCCCCACCATTCTCCTACCACCTACCTACACTAGGGACAATTTACAATGGCCAATTTACCTATCAACCTGCAAGTCTTTGGCTGTGGGAGGAAACCAGAGCACCCGGCGGAAACCCACGCAGTCACAGGGAGAACTTGCAAACTCCGCACAGGCAGTACCCAGAAGCAAACACGGGTTGCTTTAGCTGTGAGGCTGCGGTGCTAACGACTGTGCCCTGGTATCCCAAGGTACCTGACAACTGGGAGCCAGATACAGGCGGGAGTAAGAGGTCAAACCAAGGAACATTCCCAAAGGCATGTTTGACAGGGGGCTTTTGAAGGTGGAAGCAACAACCAAAAATAACTTGCATTTATATAGCACCTTTACCATTGCAAAACATCCCAAGGTGCTTCACAGGAGCGTAATCAGGCAGAGTTTGGCACTGAGCCACTTAAGGAGATACTAGGACAGGTGGGTTACAGACCTGGCTTTTAAGGAGCATTTTAATGGTAGAGGGAGGGATAGAGAGGTTTGGGAAGGGAATTTCAGAGCTTGGGGCCCAGGCAGCTGAAGGCACAGCCACCGACTGTGGAGTGATGAAAATTGGAAGGGTTGTAACAAGTGCAAAGGGTGCTACAGAGAGCAGAGGAGTGTCAACTGAAGGCCCTGCCACGGATGGTAGGACAGACAGAGTGAGGGATGCTTCATGCGAAGAGCAGAGTGTGCAATATCGGAGAAGGTTGGAGAAGTAGGAACTTAAGTGTGACATGAGGATGAAGATCTTGAAATCAGTGACTCAGGAATTCAGGCATGCCAATCTCTGGGAGAAATGTTGGGGAGGGGTGCAGGGTATATTCCCTGCATCTGATTGGCCAGACGTACCCCACTCCTCCCCCACCAGACATTGGGCCTTGGACTTTATTGTAATCAAACCAGCACAGAGTAGTAGAAAATCTAGTGTAAGGTCTGGGAGTCCGGGAGTCACAGGGTGGTGGGGAGCCAAAGTAAGTGGGTCTTAGAGAGGGAGTGTCAAACAGGTGTTAAGCCCAATGCACCCTTTAATTTTTTTGTCGTTGTAGGCGGCCAATTTGTTTGTGTGTGGTTCCTTTAAATTTTTTTGCGCACACGTGCAGAAACTTAAAGCCGCCTTATGTTGACTCTGTAGGGAGGTTTCGGGTAGCTGCACAACCGCGCAGGCATGTACCTTAAAGGGGATACTGGTTAGGCCCCTTGTTTGCATAAAGGACATCTCTCGTTTCTCCGTATTCAGTATGGTGGCACTTCTGGCCACAAATAATCACACTCTTCATGTCCGCCATGTTGGGGCTGAGCAGCGCTCACAAAATGAGTCAGTTTCTAGGCCAGTGGGTCGACGGACAGGAAGGCAATGGAAGTCAGCATGGACAGAAGTGGTAAGTGATGGGACGTTATTCCATGTAGGATACGGGTGTCAGAGCTCAGTGCTGTACTGAGGGAGCTGCACTCCCGGAGGTGTCTTCTATCGGAGGAGGCATTAAAGCCAAAGACCTGTCTGCCCTCTCAGGCAGGCATTATAGATCCTGCAGCACCATTTCAAAGAAGAACAAAGGTGTTCTTCCCAGTGCCCTGGGTCAATATTTAACCCTGAGCCATCATTAAAAAAGATTATCTGGTCATTTATCTCATTGCTGCCTGTGGGATCTTGCTGTGTGTGAATTGGCTGCTGCGTTTCATATATTAAAACAGTGACTACACTTCAAAAGTAGTTCATTGGTTGTAAAGTGCTGTGGGACATCTTAAGGTCATGTAAAGCACTATCTGTCCAGACACAACTTCTTTCTCTTTCCATCTGTTTCTATCCGTCCATCACACCTGTAATACCCCAGAGGTTAAGTTACTTTGATCGCTGTATGCCTGCTTGTGAATCCATTTATGTAGTGAGTGACACTCTGAAGACCCCAACTTTCACCTTTCCAAATGTTGAGCCTTTTTTAGCTGCTCATTTGAATGTGACATTTTAACCAACTCATTGTTCACTAAACATTGGAGCCTTACCAATCTAGAAATGTCATGTTTGCACATCGCTCACAAGAGTCTTGTCTGAAAGGATTTCGAAAAATTGGTGTTTCGAAATTCTCATCCGTGTTTTCAAATCTCCTTGGCTTCATCACTCCATATCTCTCTAATCTCCTCCAGCCCTACAACCCTCTGAGATCTTTGCATCAGAGGAGGCTGAGAGGAGATTTAATTGAGGTGTATATAATTATGAGGGGCCTAGACAGAATAGATAAGAAGGACCTATTTCCCTTAGCAGAGAGGTCAATAACCGGGAGCATGGATTTAAAGCAATTGGTAGAAGGATTAGAGCCGAGTTCAGGGGAATTTATTTTCACCCAGAGGGTGGTAGAGGCAGAAACCCTCACTGCATTTAAAAAGTACTTGGATGTGCACTTGAGGTGCTGTAACCTACAGGGCAACGGACCAAGAGCTGGTAAGTGGGATTAGGCTGGATAGCTCTTTCTCGGCCGGCTCAGACAGGATGGACCGAATGGTTGCCTTCTGTGCAGTAAGCGTTCGATGTTTCCACATTTCTATCTCTCTGCCCCTCTAATTCTGGCCTCTTGATCATCCCTGATTTCATCTCTCCACCATTAGCAGCTGTGTCTTCAGCTGCCTAAGCCCTAATACCTTCTGGAATACCTTCTGGAATACCTTCCCTAAACGTCTCTGCCTCTCTCTCCTCCTTTAAGATGCTCCCTAAATCCTACCTGCATGGCCAAGCTTTTGGTCACCTGTCCTAATATCTCCTTATGTGGCTCAATGTCAAATGTTGTTTGATAGCAATCCCCTGAATCATTTTGAGATGTTTTACTATGTTAAAGGTGCTATATGAATGCGAGTTGTTGTTGTTATCTTTGTAATGAATGATCCAGTATATGTTGCCAATATTCTGCGCTGCCTCCAGTTTCAATTCACCCTCCCCAGCATGTCGTATAAAAATTTTACTTTTAGTTTCTGGCAGTTTTGCTTTTGTACTGATCACACTGAGAAAAAGCTATAGACAGCGTGTAACACTTTCAGGCCAAAGCCCCTTATATTTTTGAAATAAAGCAAAAAAACATTCTGTTAAAAAAATTCCTGATACCAAAAATTCCTCCCCTCAGCAGCTCTCAAGGGTCTGCTGGTGAAAGCAGGATTTGTCTCAGGGCAGGTGCAGCATAAGCATGACGGCAATATGCTACTGGACGAGTAAGCCAGGGGCCTGAATAAATACTTCAGAAACAGGAGTTCGCATTCCACCATGGCAGCTGGATGGATTTAAATTCAATTGCTGAATGAACCTGGATGAAATGTTAGTCTCATTTAATAATGGTCATGAAACTACCAGATTGTCATATACACCCATCTGGTTCAGTGGAGGGAAATCCGCCGTCCTCACCTGGTCTGGCCTCCATGTGACTGCAGACCCACAGCAATGTGGTTGACTCTTAACTGCCCTCTGAAATGGCCGAGCAAGCCTCTCAGTTGGAGGCGGCTGATCACCACCTGCTCAAGGGCAGTTCGGGTTGGGCAATAAATGCTGGCCTTGCCAGTGATGCTCACAAGTACAAATTACAAAAAAAGATACAGGGCTGGATTTAATGGGCCCCTGGAGACAGGCTGGGGGCCTATAGAATTGTGATGGGAGACAGTGGGTGGAGGGCTTGTCGCCTTCCTGTTGCCCCAGGATTAAATCAATCAGTAGCCATTTAAGGGCCTCTTCCCATCACTGCTTGAATTAAGCTGGGGGTGGGGGCCTTCCTGTAAAAACCCCCTCCAGCACTCAACACTCATCCTTTGCCCAGACTGGCCCCAGCAACCCTGCCTCATTCACCTCCTCTCCTGGTCTCAGGCCTCCTGCAGTACCAACAATGGCCACCGCTGTCAGCCCTCTGATTGGCCTAGTGTCTCCAAGATCTGCCGGCCAATAAGAGAACTGGCAGCTCTTGGAGATTCTCGGCATTTAAGTTCCAGAAAGCTGTTGAATCGTGTCGGGGGAATTCGAAATGCCGAGGCCCTCACCTTTTCAGCACATTGCTGGGAGGCCTGCCAATGTGACTAAATCCAGCCCACAGAGTAAAGCTCCCTCTACACTGTCCCCATCAAACACATCCAGGAGAGGTACAGAGGTGCTGCTGGAGAGGGAGAGCTGAGGAGAGAGTTGCAAGACTTTTTGGACACTATTTGCTGTAGAGGAGGAAGAGACTTTTGGAATAAAGCTGAAAAAAAAACGGGTTAGATACAGAGTAAAGCTCCCTTTACACTGTCCCATCAAACACTCCCAGGACAGGTACAGCACACGGTTAGATACAGAGTAAAGCTCCCTCTACACTGTCCCATCAAACACTCCCAGGGCAGGTGCAGCACGGGGTTTGATACAGAGTAAAGCTCCTTCTACACTGTCCCCATCAAAAAAAAAACGGGGTTAGATACAGAGTAAAGCTCCCTCTACACTGTCCCATCAAACACTCCCAGGAGAGGTACAGAGGTGCTGTTGGAGAGGGAGAGCTGAGGAGAGAGTTGCAAGACTTTTTGGACAATATTTGCTGTAGAGGAGGAAGAGACTTTTGGAATAAGGCTGAAAAAAAACCAAAACGGGTTAGATACAGAGTAAAGCTCCCTCTACACTGTCCCCATCAAACACTCCCAGGACAGGTACAGTACTGGGTTAGATACAGAGTAAAGCTCCCTCTACACTGTCCCATCAAACACTCCCAGGACAGGTACAGCACGGGGTTAGATACAGAGTAAAGCTCCCTCGACACTGTCCCCATCAAACACTCCCAGGACAGGGACAGCACAAAAAAAAGGAAAAAAAAAAAAACAGGGTTAGATACAGAGTAAAGCTCCCTCTACACTGTCCCATCAAACACTCCCAGGACAGGTACAGTACTGGGTTCGATAGGGAGTAAAGCTCCCTCTACACTGTCCCATCAAACACTCCCAGGTAAAAAAAAGAAATAAAAAGGGTTTGATACAGTGTAAAGCTCCCTCTACACTGTCCAATCAAACACTCCCAGGACAGGTACAACACGGGTTAGATACAGAGTAAAGGACTTATTGCCCATCCCTAATCGCCCTTGGACTGAGTGGCTTGCTAGGCCATTTCAGAGGGAATTTTTTTAAGAGTCAACCACAAGTCACATGTAGGCCAGACCAGGTAAGGAGAGCAGATTTCCTTCCCTAAAGGACATTAGTGAACCAGATAGGTTTTTACAACAATTGACAATGGTTTCATGGTCATCATTAGACTAGCTTTTAATTCCAGATTTATTAATTAAATTCAAATTTCACCATCTGCTGTGGTGGGATTCGAACCCATATCCCCAGGGCAGTAGGGTGGGTTCCTAGCCTGGGTTCTGGATTACTAGTCCAGTGACATTACCACTACACCACTGCTTCCCCCTGGCTGTTTCACTGGATGGGGTGGTTGGAGGCAGTAGGTAATGTAATGGAGCCTCCAGGCATACATCCAACCCAAGGTGGCAACCCTATTTATACCTTGTCATTTGACACGGGATGTTCCAGTGCAGTACTGAGGGAGTGCTACACTGTCAAGGGTGCCATCTTTCAGATGAGATTTTGAACTGAGGCCCCACCGGCCCTGTCAAGTGGGCATAAAAGATCCTGTGGCACTATTTTGAAGAAGAGAGTTCTTCCCGGTGTCCTAGCCAATATTTATCCCTCAACCACACCTAAAAAATCCTAGAGTATCTGGTCATTATTGCCACTTATGGGTGCTTGCTTTGTGGAAATTGGCTGTCATGTTCCCTACATTACAACAGTGACTACTCTTCAAAAAGTACATCATTGGCTGTAAAGCACTTTGAGACACCCTGAGGTTGTGAAAGGCGCAATAGAAATGCAAGTCTCGCTTTTCTTTCCTTCATTCTATTCCATAAGAAGGGTACTCAGGAGTGCACTCAATTACAGGAGTGATTTTTCCAGAGAAACATCCTTTCTAAATATTTATAATTGACCTTGCAAACACACAAACTTCCCTTGCTTCATTTGTCACCTCTGCATTCCTCAAGGTTCCCGGCCTAGCAATTCCCATGAAAGCCATTCTCTTGTACTTCGATCTCCTCCACCACGTTGAGTCATGCTGCATGTCCTACAGGTGTAGCCCATCTTGCTCAGGTTATCATGCCAACGTTGCCTTCCTTGAATCTCCAGCACCAACAACCCGTCCCCCAACCCATCCACACTTTCTTCAGAGCATGTTGTTATGGCTGGAAGGAGAACTTGCAAAGTCAATAACTGCAGCTCTAGTTTATTATTAGTTTCTTCCCTGTTTCTTTCCAAATTGAGTCTCTTTTTCGAGCATTAAAGATTTTTTTTCTGTCTTTTTCTCGGTGACTGCCAAGAGCTGAATTCATGAAAGTCTGATGCAGTTCGGGATGTGCACGGACTCTTTTGAATGTAAATCCCACAGCCTGGCCTTGCGTTGGATTCAGTCTTCGCACTGAGAGCCCTGTAAGGAGGAAAAATGGAAGATTGGCATCTATATAGCGCCTTTCACAACATCAAGATGTCCCAAAATGCTATTCGCCTCAAACACTTCATGTGTTAGGGAGTTCCACACTCTCACCGCGCTCTCGGTTAAAGAAGGTTCTCCTAAATTTCTTATTGGATTAATTAGTGGCTATCTTATATTTTTGGCCCTTGGTTTTAAATTGCCCCATAAGTGGAACCATCTTCTGTACATCTACCCTAACAGATCCATTCATAATTTTAAACAATGACTTTATAGCCAATGAAGTACTTTATGCCTGGTGTCATAGTGGGAAACGTGGTAGACAATTTCTGCACAGCGAGGTCCCACAAACAGCAGTCAGATAATTGTCAGATAATCTGTTTTTTAGTGAGAGTAGTTGAGGGGAAAATATTGGCATGGACACCAGGGATAACTCCCTTACTCCTCTTCAAAATATTACAGTGGGATCTTTTACCTGAGCGGGCAGACAGAGCCTCGGTTTAAGGTCTCATCTGAAAGACACTCCCTCAGTACTGCAGTCCAGTGTCAGTCCAGAGTCTGGGCTCATGATTTTGAGCATCCATGACCTTCTGACTCAGAGGTGAGAATGTGATCAACTAAATCATGTCTGGCATCTTATCAGGTTGGCCGTTTTTTTAGGGAAAGAGCCCCAACCTATCTGATCTTCCCTGATAGTTGGTCAGCAAATGGTCCCAGGAAGTTGAAGGACATGTTTTAAGAGCAATGAGCAGATAAATCAGCTTTAAAATTAACATTTCCAAGTCCATACTGATGTCCTCCTCCACTCAGTTCTCTGTCAGTTTTCTTTCCGATTCTCAGCCATTGATTTGCCAAAGTATGAGGCAACAGTCAAGCATTAATCTGTGTCAGTGACAGGGTCATGTAGACATCAAGAAGAATACCCCGACTGCATCTCGAGGAGCTTTAATTACAATCTGGCAAGCGGGCAAGACAGTGTCACACTGACTGAGCCAAACAAACCTGTGCTAACTGTACCCAAATTTGATATCGCTTGTTGGGTCTAGACGTTGCTTGGAAAATGGTATCCAGTTTATATGAATAATAAACTACCAATTCAAACACTTTGGTGTTGAAATTGATTCTGCATCTCAAAATGAGACAGACACATTAAAAATGTAACTGTTACACTGGCTACAAGATTAAGTCTGCAGCACAAAGCTCATTAATATATCTGAGATGATCAGCAGACTTTGTACTGAATAGTGACTGCATTGGATAAGGAGTACTCCCACCCCCTCAAAATAAACCTCTTTGTCACCTTCGATCAGAGAGGTCATTCATATACAATTCTTAATCAAAGTGAAGGATGTAAAGCTAGGCGCAGGACAAATTTCTAGTTTTTATAATGCGATGTGACTGCATCACAAGGTCAAGCACAGCAGAGGTTAGATACTAGACACTAGGGTTGATACTGTGATGGAGCAACCCCAGAGGGGGTGGAGTTTGAAGGGGGTGCAGGTCACAGGCCATGAGCTTCATGACTGTGATTTTCCAACTGCGTTCTCTTTTTGAGTGCTGTTCTTTGCTGAGTGCGTCCCATCCCCCCTGAAGCTCCCTCTACACTGTCCCATCAAACACTCCCAGGACAGATACAACACGGGGTTAGATAGATATTTTAAAATTATGTATATAAAGGGGGCCTGAGGAATAAAGGCCCCATCGACATAAAATATATAAAAGGGGCCTGGGGTATAAAGACCACCTTATAAATTTTTTTTTAAAATGGGATAGATACAGAGTAAAGCTCCCTCTACACTGTCCCCATCAAACACTCCCAGAGCAGGTACAGCACGGGGTTAGATACCTGGTAAAGCTCCCTCTACACTGTCCCATCAAACACTCCCAGGGCAGGTACAGCAGGGGTTAGATACCTGGTAAAGCTCCCTCTACACTGTCCCATCAAACACTCCCAGAAAAAAAAAAGAAAACGAGGATAGATACATGGTAAAGCTCCCTCTGCACTGTCCCATCAAACACTCCCAGGACAGGTACAGCATGGGTTAGATCCCTCTACACTGTCCCATCGAACACCCCCAGATGAGATACAGAGTAATACTCCCTCTCTACACGTACATCTAGGCCAGTATAGGATGGAAGGGGAACACGACCACCTGCAAGTTCCCCTCCAACTTACACACCATCCTGATTTGGAACTATATCGCCATTCCTTCACTGTCACTGGGTCAAAATCCTGGAACTCCCTTCCTGACAGCACTGTGGGTATACCCGTACCAGATGGACTGCCAACGTTCAAGAAGGCCACTCACCACCACCTTCTCAAGGGCAATTAGGGATGGGCAACAAATGCTGGCCTTGCCAGCGACACCTACATCCCATGGAAGAATTAAAAAAAACATAAATGTTCCCAAACCCCTGGACCCTCTCTTTCCAAGAAATGCCAGAGTTATCCTGATTTGCTGACCCCCTGTAAGCGACAGCTAACCCTGTTTCTGGCTGGGATGAAGCTTTCATACGGGAGGTAGAAATTTGTAACATTATTCAGAGCCCGAGTGAGCACCTGGACTGGTTATAAATGCCTAAGGGAGTGGGAGAGGAATTTTCCTTGTTTTGCTTGTCCCTGGGTTTTCACCTGTCCCAGGAGATTACATAACCTCTGGGTGGGGTGGAGAGTGTACATATTGTAAGGTACAGGATATTACAACTGTGTGGGACATGCTGGATGGGCCAGAAGGCTCTTTCCTGTCTGTCATTCTTTGTATGTTCATAAACGTTTGCTTAATCTATGTTCGGAGGTTTGAAGTCAGAGGGAAAAGCTGGAAAAACATCTGAAGAGATTTCCCTGTGGCTGTGATTTACACCACGATGCAGGATAGCCTGCTGTTGTTTGACTGCTGTGCACCTAGCTAGCAGGTGAGTGCTTGTCACTCACTCAGCAGAGCCTCTGATATGACTGCACTTCTCTCTCTCTCACTGCACCTCGATCTCTTAGTCTCTCGTTCTCTCCCTCTCTCTCTCCCTCTCTTTATCTCTCTCTCTGTCTCTCTCTGTATCCCTCTATTACTTTCCCTCATCCTATCTCTTTCTTCCTCCTCTCTCTACTGCTCTATCTCCCTCTCTCTTCTTCCTCTCTCTATCCTGTTGTCATTCACTTTCCCTCATCCTATCTCCCTCCTCTACATGCCTCTCTCTCACTCTACCTCTCTCTCTATCTCCCTCCCTCTTTCTATCCCTCCCTCATTCTCTCTCATCTACTCTATCTCCCTACTCTATCTATCCCTCTCTCCATCACACTCTCTATCTCTCTTTCTTTCTACTTTCTCTATCTCCCTCCCTCTATCTCATTATCTCTCTCTCTCTCTCCCCCTCTCTGGTCCCTTGCACTTGCCAAATGACACAAGTCAAAATAAAAAGCCCCTTTGCTGCCATAGACGGTTTCATAAATGTCATCTCATTGTCACTGTCCTCCCAAACAGTCTCCTCCTTACCCTCCTACAAATCTTTTCTCTGCAGCTCACCCCACCCTTCGTGAGAACCACGATGATTATTCAGAGAAGATTGTAATCATTTTTCATTCTGACCGATTCAATTCTCATGACCTCATTCATTTTTTATGTATCAGTTGTGTCTCAGTGGGTAGCAATCTTGTCTCTAAGTCAGAAAGTTGTGGGTTCAAGTCCCAGTCCAGAGATTTGAGCATAAAATCCAGGATAATACTCCCAGTGCGGTATTGAGGGAGTGCTGCACTGTCGGAGGTGCTATCTAACAGGTGTGATGTTAAACTGAGACCTTGTTTGTCTTCTCAGGTGGGTGTAAAAGTTCCCAAGGACTATTTCAAAGAGGGTGTTCTTCCCCAGTGTCCTTGTTTCATCCAATATTACTAACACACATTATCCTGTCATTATCATGATCCAGTTTCTGGGATCTTGCTATGTGTACATTGGCTGACATGTTTCCCTACGTTATAAGAATGCCCTGTTCTTCACAAGAGCTAGAGCTCTTCGGGAGGGTTTAAACTAGTTTGGCAGGGGGATGGGAACCGGAGCTACGGATCAGTGGATGGGGTAGCTGCTGAACAGGCAGATACCGAGTGCAGAGAGTTTGTGAGGAAGGTTAGACAATTGACACGACAAAGTTGCAGCCAGAATGATGAGTTGAAGTGTGTCTATTTTAACGCAAGAAGTGTCAGAAATAAGGGTGATGAACTTAGAGCATGGATCAGTACTTGGAGCTACGATGTTGTGGCCATTACGGAGACGTGGATATCAGAGGGGCAGGAATGGATGTTGGATGTTCCGGGGTTTAGATGTTTCAAAAGGAATAGGGAGGGAGGTAAAAGAGGTGGGGGAGTGGCATTGCTAATCAGGGATAGTATCACAGCTGCAGAAAGGGAGGTCGTCGAGGAGGGTTTGTCTACTGAGTCAATATGGGTGGAAGTCAGAAACAGGAAAGGAGCAGTCACTTTATTGGGAGTTTTCTATAGACCCCCCAATAGCAAAAGAGACACGGAGGAACAGATTGGGAGGCAGATTTTGGAAAGGTGCAGAAGTAACAGGGTTGTTGTCATGGGTGACTTCAACTTCCCTAATATTGATTGGAACCTCCTTAGTGCAAATAGTTTGGATGGAGCAGTTTTTGTCAGGTGTGTCCAGGAAGGTTTCCTGACTCAATATGTAGATAGGCCGACTAGAGGGGAGACTATGTTGGACTTGGTGCTTGGCAACGAACCAGGCCAGGTGGCAGGTGAAGGAACCTTGGATGACAAGAGATGTGGAACAGCTAGTCAAGAGGAAGAAGGAAGCTTACTTAAGGTTGAGGAAGCAAGGATCAGACAGGGCTCTAGAGGGTTACAAGGTAGCCAGGAAGGAACTGAAGAATGGACTTAGGAGAGCTAGAAGGGGACATGAAAAAGTCTTGGCGGGTAGGATTAAGGAAAATCCCAAGGCGTTCTACACATGTGAGGAACAAGAGGATGGCCAGAGTGAGGGTAGGGCCGATCAGGGATAGTCGAGGGAACTTGTGCCTGGAGTCAGAGGAGGTAGGGCAGGTCCTAAATGAATACTTTGCTTCAGTATTCACTAGTGAGAGGGACCTGGTCATTTGTGAGGGCAGCGTGGAACAGGCTGATATGCTCGAACAGGTTGAGGTTAAGAGAGAGGATGTGCTGGAAATTTTGAATGATATGAGGACAGATAAGTCCCCGGGGCCAGACGGGATATACCCAAGGATATTACGGGAAGCGAGGGAAGAGATTGCTGCGCCTTTGGCGATGATCTTTGCGTCCTCACTGTCCACTGGAGTAGTACCGGATGATTGGAGCATGGCAAATGTTATTCCCTTGTTCAAGAAAGGGAATAGGGATAACCCTGGGAATTATAGACCAGTCAGTCTTACGTCGGTAGTGGGCAAATTATTGGAGAGGATTCTGAGAGACAGGATTTATGATTATTTGGAAAAGCATGGTTTGATTAGAGACAGTCAGCATGGCTTTGTGAGGGGCAGGTCATGCCTCACAAGCCTTATTGAATTCTTTGAAGATGTGACAAAACACATTGATGAAGGAAGAGCAGTGGATGTGGTGTATATGGATTTTAGCAAGGCGTTTGATAAGGTTCCCATGGTAGGCTCATTCAGAAAGTGAGGAGGCATGGGAGACAGGGGAAGTTGGCTGTCTGGATACAAAATTGGCTGGCCCATAGAAGACAGAGGGTGGTAGTAGATGGAAAGTATTCAGCATGGAGCTCGGTGACCAGTGGTGTTCCGCAGGGATCTGTTCTGGCACCTCTGCTCTTTGTGATTTTTATAAATGACTTGGATGAGGACGTGGAAGGCTGAGTTAGCAAGTTTGCTGATGACACGAAGGTTGCTGGAGTTGTGGATAGTGTGGAAGGCTGTTGTAGGTTGCAACGGGACATTGACAGGATGCAGAGCTGGGCTGAGAAGTGGCAGATGGAGTTCAACCTGGAAAAGTGTGAAGTGATTCATTTTGGAAGGTCGAATTTGAATGCAGAATACAGGCTTAAAGACAGGATTCTTGGTAGTGTGGAGGAACAGAGGGATCTTGGGGTCCATGTCCATAGATCGCTCAAAGTTGCCACCCAAGTTGATAGGGTTGTTAAGAAGGCGTATGGTGTGTTGGCTTTCATTAATAGGGGGATTGAGTTTAAGAGCCGCGAGGTTATGCTGCAGCTCTATAAGGCCCTGGTTCGACCACACTTGGAATATTGTGTTCAGTTCTGGTCGCCTCATTATAGGAAGGATGTGGAAGCTTTAGAGAGGGTGCAGAGGAGATTTACCAGGATGCTGCCTGGACTGGAGGGCATGTCTTCCGAAGAAAGATTGAGGGAGCTAGGGCTTTTCTCATTGGAGCGAAGAAGGATGAGAGGTGACTTGATAGAGGTGTACAAGATGATGAGAGGCATAGATAGAGTGGATAGCCAGTGACTTTTTCCCAGGGTGGAAAGGGCTATCACCAGGGGGCATAATTTTAAGGTGATTGGAGGAAGGTTTCGGGGAGATGTCAGAGGTAGGTTCTTTACACAGAGAGTGGTGGGTGCGTGGAATGCGCTGCCAGCGGTGGTAGTAGAAGCAGATACATTAGGGACATTTAAGCGACTCTTGGATAGGTACATGGATGATAGTAGAATGAAGGGTAGGTAGTTAGTTTGATCTTAGAGTAGGTTAAAGGTTCGGCACAACATCGTGGGCCGAAGGGCCTGCACTGTACTGTACTGTTCTATGTTCTATGCTCTTGGCTGTAAAGCACTCTGGGGTGTGCTGACATTGTAACAGGTGCCAAAGAAAAGCAAGTTCTTTCTTCTCACTTCACCCACATTTAAGCTGTCCGAGGAAACATTAAACCTTCCTGTGTCAAGATTTTTCATACCACACCACATAATTTTCATGAGATGATGATGTTTATTGCACACTGCGACATATTGACTTGACTTTAATGATTGCATTAGTGTGTGTAGAACGGGGAGTTGTGAGCTTTAGTATCACTGCTTAATCAATCCTTTCAGAAGGTTCATGTGCGGAGTGCAGGACTGTAAAATGGGTTTAATGACAGAACATCACTACAAATAGAGGAGCCAATTGGGATTTGCGCGATTTGCTTTTCGACCACTGATTATAGCTGGATTTCGAGACAGGATCGTTACCAGTTCAGCACTCAGTAAAGGCAGAAAGCCGAAAAACCAACAAAATTATTCTATTTATTCTCTCTCTTTTTCACCTCTCTCAACACACTTTCTTTTCTTTCTTTCATTGTCATGTTCATTTGAATTTTTAACATGGAGTTCTGAGCTGCCCGATGTAGCCAACACGCTGATTACAGTTTAAATCGACACCTTTGTAAATGACACTTAACGGTGATGAAAGATTTTCAGTGCATTTACCCACATGCAGGCTATCCAGGATACACAGGAATGGTGGAAGTGGTGGGGACTATAATTGAAAGAAAGGCTCATAGATATCTTCCCAGATGTTCGTGAGTACCAGTTACCTTGGCAACTCCTTTTGAAATAATATGATGCCGTTGCCTTACAGTCACAATTGGAAGATTAATGCCTGGAATTTTTAAAGGGCTGCAGCAGTAGAGAGGCCTGGGTGTTCATATACACAAACCTTTGACAGTGACATGACTTTGAGAGTGGTGAGACTGTGGAACTTGGTAACAAAGGGAGTGGTTGAGGTGAGTGGTATAGTTGCATTTAAGGGGAAGCTAGATAAACAGGAAGGAGAACAGAATAGATTGTTATGGTGACAGAGATAGATGAGCAAAGATGGGAGGAGGCTTGGGTGAAGCATTAATGACAGCACGGACTGGTTGGGCTGAATGGCCTGTTTCTGTGCTGTATATTCTATGCAATTCTCTATAAGAGGGCTGTTACAAAAGGCATACAAGCTTGGCTGGACCTTCCCAGCCCTGTGGAGGTGGGGTTGGAGGCAGTGAGGGTGGGGTGGGGGGGGGTGCGGGAGGTGTAGGGAAATAGCAAGGAACCGTGTCGAGGCAGCTACCTAACACATTCCCACGTCCTGGGAACTTTCCCGGGGTGGACTGGGAACTGGGTCGACTGCCTGCTCTCGGGAGGTGGGCAGTCAATTTGACCAATGGGGGCCATTTTCCAATGGTGCCGTGTATAGAGACCACCAGCTTAATCAAGGTGGCCGCCTGGCAGCAGGTGGGGGGCCTTGAGAGCCAGAGGCTCCATGCCCTAATGAGGGGGCCGCAGGGATGAAATGCTGCAGCTCCATCTGTGAATCCGCCGGCGGGGGGGGTTTCCTCCCCAGCCTGATAGCCCTAACAGCTTTGGGCTTTTTAATGTTAATCCCAATGCAGGCAAGCGAGAGTGCCTGCATGTTGAGGTGCCCTCGCTCGCCTGCCTGCCTCAGCAGTGCCCGCCTCTCCTGGTGGGGCTGCTGCCAGACATCGCTGCAGGATTTCTGATTGGGCATGCGGATTCCCTTGTCCGCCTGCCATCCTTAATTAGATGGGGCTCCCAGAGGCTGCCTCTTAATTGGCTGCCTCCAGGAACATTGTGACTGATGTCCCACCACAGCCACTTCCGGGTTTCCGACCCAGAATTGAGGCCAAAGTGAGGTTCTCAACGATCTCGGCAAAATCCAGCTCTATTAGAGTACAAAAGCAAGGAAGTTGGACTAAGCCTTTATGAATCACTGGTTAGGCCCCAGCTGGAGTATTGTGTCCAATTCTGGGCAAGAAACCTTAGGAAGGATGCCTAGGCCTTGGAGAGGTTGCAGAGAAGATTTATTGTCATGGTACCAGGGATGAGGGACTTCTGTTTTGAGGAGAGACTGAAGACGTTGGGATTGTTCTTCTTATAGCAGAGAAGGTTAAGGAGAGATTTAACAGAGGGGTTCAAAATTATGTGCGTTTTAATAGAGTAGATAAGGAGAAACTATTTCCTGTGGCAGGACTGTCAGTAACCAAAGGCTGCAAGTTTAAGATAATTGGCAAAAGTACCAGAGGCGACAGAAGGGAATGTTTTTACGCAGCGTGTTGCTGTGATCTGGAATGGCTGCAAGGTGGAAGCTTGGGGAAGTAGAATTAGGCCAGGGAAGCAATTTGTTGAAGATCTTTGCATGCAGCTTATTCAGAAGCACGTGTAAGGAATCACAGGAATTCTCTGGTCTTATAAGAATTAATTGGTCTCTCCTCCTTTAAGACATTCCTTAAAACCTGTCTCTTTGACCTGTCCGAATGTTTCCTGTCCTAATATCTCCTTCTTTGCCTTATTGTCAACTTTTGTCCGATTACCAACATTGGGGTGTTTTATTACATTAAAGGCACTACATAAATGCATGCTGTTGTTTTTGAAAGAGGGATTTAGATTAAGAGAATGATGCATGGCATTAGAAGACTAAGGAGAATAGTGAGAGAATGTTTCTACTTGTGGGCAAGAATGTAAATAGAGGCCATCAAGATAAGATAGTCACCAAGAAATCCAGTCGGGAATTCTTTCCCCAGAGAGTGGTGAGAATAAAAAACAAAGAACAAAGAAAATTACAGCACAGGAACAGGCCCTTCGGCCCTCCAAGCCTCCGCCGATCCAGATCCTCTATCTAAACCTGTCGCCTATTTTCTAAGGGTCTGTATCTCTTTACTTCCTGCCCATTCATGTATCTGTCTAGATACATCTTAAAAGACGCTATCGTGCCCGCGTCTACCACCTCCGCTGGCAACGCGTTCCAGGCACCCACCACCCTCTGCGTAAAGAACTTTCCACGCATATCCCCCCTAAACTTTTCCCCTTTCACTTTGAACTCGTGTCCCCTAGTAATTGAATCCCCCACTCTGGAATAAAGCTTCTTGCTATCCAACCTGTCTATACCTCTCATGATTTTGTACACCTCAATCAGGTCCCCCCTCAACCTCCGCCTTTCTAATGAAAATAATCCTAATCTACTCAACCTCTCTTCATAGCTAGTGCCCTCCATACCAGGCAACATCCTGGTGAACCTCCCCTGCACCCTCTCCAAAGCATCCAAATCCTTTTGGTAATGTGGCGACCAGAACTGCACGCAGTATTCCAAATGTGGCCGAACCAAAATCCTATACAACTGTAACATGACCTGCCAACTCTTGTACTCAATACCCCGTCCGATGAAGGAAAGCATGCCGTATGCCTTCTTGACCACTCTATTGACCTGCGTTGCCACCTTCAGGGAACAATGGACCTGAACACCCAAATCTCTCTGTACGTCAATTTTCCCCAGGACTTTTCCATTTATTGTATAGTTCAATCTTGAATTGGATCTTCCAAAATGCATCACCTCGCATTTGCCCTGATTGAACTCCATCTGCCATTTCTCTGCCCAACTCTCCAATCTATCTATATTCTGCTGTATTCTCTGACAGTCCCCTTCACTATCTGCTACTCCACCAATCTTAGTGTCGTCTGCAAACTTGCTAATCAGACCACCTATACTTTCCTCCAAATCATTTATGTATATCACAAACAACAGTGGTCCCAGCACGGATCCCTGTGGAACACCACTGGTCACACGTCTCCATTTTGAGAAACTCCCTTCTACTGCTACTCTCTGTCTCCTGTTGCCCAGCCAGTTCTTTATCCATCTAGCTAGTGCACCCTGGACCCCATGCGCATTCACTTTCTCCATCAGCCTACCATGGGGAACCTTATCAAACGCCTTACTGAAGTCCATGTATATGACATCTACAGCCCTTCCCTCATCAATCAACTTTGTCACTTCCTCAAAGAATTCTATTAAGTTAGTAAGACATGACCTTCCCTGCACAATACCATGTTGCCTATCACTGATAAGCCCATTTCCTTCCAAATGGGAATAGATCCTATCCCTCAGTATCTTCTGATGTGGAACTCGCTACTTCAGGGAGTGGTTGAGGCGAACTGTACAGATGAATTTATGATAAACATATGAGGGAGAAGGGAATAGAGGGTTACCTTGATAGAGTTAGATGAGAAAAGATGGGAAGAGGCTTGAGTGAATCATACATGCCAACATGGACTGGTTGGGACGAATGGCCTCTTTCTGTGCTGTAATTCTGTATAATCCTATGTAGTGTCTGGTGAGACAGAGTGAGAGAGAAAGGAAAGGAAAAAATTGGCATTAGGTGACAACATTTATTAAGACTTTTTTTCATCCCACACCCCTTGATCAAACCTTACGAGCTTTCTGCTGCTGGAGCAGTGTTTGGTAGTTTAATCTTTTTGAACACAGTAATTCCTTCAAAATGAGACTCTGTTTCCATAAATATCCTTGTTGTGGACTCTTGACTTTGGTCTGCCCTTCACTCTGTTACCCTGCCAGGTCTGTAACACTTCTCTCTTAATCTGCATCTAATTAGAAGTCACCAGTGATTTGCAAGGCTCAAAATTCAGGTTGAAGACGACCCCTGCTTGGCTCTGCAATGAGAAATATTATTGGGAGCTCTTTCCTTGAACTGCTGTTCTGTACCTCGTATGTGACCGGAATATTAGAAAGAAATCAATCTTAAATAGCTGAACAGTTTTTTTCTTTAAAAAAAAGATATTCAATACATATTTTATAGCTGTGTAGATATTCTCCCCATCCCATGGCTTAAGGCAAATCTTAATTAAAGTGTAAACCTTCACTAGAGATTTTATATTAATATATTTTATTTTTGGTGTATTTTGTGAGGTTGCCAGCAATACTATCAGCCAGTATTTGATCGAGCTGCTCCATCTCCAATACAGTGTGATGTTAGATCCGGACAAATGCACAATTCGCTCAGCCTCAACAGTGGAGCGTGATTTTCTCAATGAATAGTGACGAGGCGTTACCAACCCCCTGGGTCTGCCCTGGAGTCTCCAGGAATTGAAGATTAATCATTAGGACACTGCTGTGAGCAATGGCCAGGAGAAACACCATGGGCATGTTTAAAAGAAAAGGTGTTCTTGAAAATTTTTCTTTTGTTCACTGGTTACAAAAAGATTGGAGTTGGAAGGAGAAAAAGTTGTTTGACTGGCAGGTAAAACCATCCAATCGAAATGAAGCATTCGCTTTCCGTTTGGGTGTGGGAAGGCGGGGCACCATGAGGAGGTGACCAATGGGAGGAATGTGGAGTCGGGGTAATTGGAAGTGAGAGCTCCAGGAATACGCACAAAGAGATTTGGCAACACTACTCATGACATTGAAATTGAAATCAAAAAGAACAGGCCTTTATTTTAACTCTGCCCTGCCTGGTGGAAATAGACATGCAGCAGGGGGAAGGGGGAGGGGGAGAGGGATTGGGGGGGAGTGGGGGAGGGATGAGAGTGGTGGTGTTGGGCAGCTCAAGTGGAACTGGAGGGACCTACACACTTGTTTCTTGCCCCCATCTCACTGACTGCAATTTTAAATTACAGGTGGCAAGAACATCTGTCCCAAGCTGATGTGTCCTCTTTAAAATCAAGGCCAATGTTTAGTTTAGTTTAGTTCAGAGATACAGCACTGAAACAGGCCCTTCGTACCCACCGAGTCTGTGCCGACCATCAACCACCCATTTATACTAATCCTACACTAATTCCATATTCCTACCACATCCCCACCTGTCCCTATATTTCCCTACCACCTACCTATACTAGGGGCAATTTATAATGGCCAATTTACCTATCAACCTGCAAGTCTTTGGCATGTGGGAGGAAACCGAAGCACCCGGAGGAAACCCACGCAGACACAGGGAGAACTTGCAAACTCCACACAGGCAGTACCCAGAATCGAACCCGGGTCGCTGGAGCTGTGTGTGTTTTTATTTTATTCATTCATTCACAGTGTTACGACCGAGGTGGGAGGAGTGCACTGTTTATTCTAGTCGCACTTCTCCACAGGTCACAACATATATTTTAAATTTTCCCACTTACGAATAGTCTATAAATACACTCTATTTTTCCCAGAATAGGACAAACTAACCAGGTTTCTTTAATGAACAACAAAATTATCAGTTTATTAGAAAACAAGTCTTAACTAGTAATGAAGTAAAGCATAAACACACAGATTTTTAATTTTAAAGTCCCCTTTTTACCTTAGCCCCTCGCACTCACACACATGTACGTACATACGCCAGTTAACTGGAAAAATAAAAGGGATTTTTTAAAATTCAGAGCTCTGATACAGACAAAAAAAAAATCACTTGGGCTGATTACTTGCTCATTTTTGAAGAAAACAGCAGATGAGATATGTTGTTCCAAAACTGGCCTATAGTCTAGCTTCCGAGTACATGTAGACAGGGTCACTGGGATCCTTTAGAACAGTTCTTTTCAGGTGGTGTTGAGAATTATTTTAACAGGCTTTCTTCAAAGACAGGAGACAAGATGAATTGACACAGTGAACTTCTCAGGGTCTTTTATAGATCCTGGAAAGCGAACTGGGTTTTGGTCATCTCTCCTTCCGCCACTTCTTCTTCAGGCTGACTTTTTCAGCTACTTACTCCAGAAGGTAAAACACACACTGACTGCTACAACCAAAAGCTGGTGAATTTTCTGCCCTCTCAGGTGCACACTGCTGCTGCCAGGCTTGTCCAATTTTCCCCTGTTACCAGGGTTTCTGTTCTTAGTTAGTTAGTTAGAGATACAGCACTGAAACAGGCCCTTCGGCCCACCGAGTCTGTGCCGACCATCAACCACCCATTTATACGAATCCTACACTAATTCCATACCCTACCACATCCCCACCTGTCCCTATATTTCCCTCCCACCTACCTATACTAGGGGCAATTTATAATGGCCAATTTACCTATCAACCTGCAAGTCTTTTGACATGTGGGAGGAAACCGGAGCACCCGGAGGAAACCCACGCAGACACAGGGAGAACTTACAAACTCCACACAGGCAGTACCCAGAATTGAACCCGGGCCGCTGGAGCTGTGAGGCTGCGGTGCTAACCACTGTGCTGCCCTGTTCTTTTTAGATTAGATTAGAGATACAGCACTGAAACAGGCCCTTCGGCCCACCGAGTCTGTGCCGACCATCAACCACCCATTTATACTAATCCTACACTAATCCCATATTCCTACCAAACATCCCCACCTGTCCCTATATTTCCCTACCACCTACCTATACTAGTGACAATTTATAATGGCCAATTTACCTATCAACCTGCAAGTCTTTGGCATGTGGGAGGAAAACCGGAGCACCCGGAGGAAACCCACGCAGACACAGGGAGAACTTGCAAACTCCACACAGGCAGTACCCAGAATTGAACCCGGGTCCCTGCAGCTGTGAGGCTGCGGTGCTAACCACTGCGCCGCTGTGCCACCCTATTCTATTTATAACTTGAGTCATGTGACAACCAGAAAACATTGTTGCCAAATTAGTTCCTTCAGTGCCTCTTGAAAAAAAAAACTGGTCCAACATTTATTCAGTCTAACTATGAATTCCTCAAAAGATATTTTAACAAAATAACCCAGAATCGCTTCCATAAAAACAGGATATGGGCGTTGCTGGCAAGGCCAGCACTTATTGGTCATCCCTAATTGCCCTTGAGTAGGTGGGGGTGAGCCATCTTCTTGAATGCAACTGAGTGACTTGCTAGGCCATTTCAGGGGGCAGTTACGAGCCAACCACATATAGGCCAGACTGAGTAACGATGGCATATCCCTAAAGGGAAATAGGGTACTAAATGGATTTTTACAACAATCCAACAGTTTCATGGTCATCATTACTGATACTAGATTTTAATTCCAGATATATTTAATTCAGTAAATTTAAAAGCCCAAGCTGCCTTGGTGGGATTTGAACTCATGACACTGGACCATTAGACCAAGCCTCAGGATTTCTAGTCCAGTAACATAACCACAAAGCTACCATACTCTCGCTAGCTCCTACATCAACATTAGCATCAAAGGAGAACCACTTAGAGTCTTACAGCACAGAAGGCAGCTATTTGATCCATTGTGCCTACACTTTGAAAGAGCTAATCAATTAGTTTCTGCTTTTTCCCTGTAGCCTTGCACATTGTAATACTAATCCAATTCCATTTTGGAAGTTACTTTTGATTCCTCTTCCACCTAAATTTTTTCATTTCTTGAATAAGGAATCTTTGTTCCCTGGAACTCGGGGACTGTTCCATTTTGGAGCGAAGGTTAAGGGGAGCGTAAATAGAAATATTTAAAATTATGTAAGGTTTTAATGGACAATAGGGAAAGATTGTTTCCTCTAACTGGGGTGGTTTGTGACAAAGGGTCATCAATTTAACATTATCTGTAAGAAAATAGGAGCATAGAAACAGGAGGAGGTCATTTAGCCCCTTGAGCCTGTTCCCCTATTCAATGAGTTTCATGGCTGATCTGTGACATAACTCCATATACCCAACTTTACCCCATATCCCTTAATATCTTTTATTAACAAAAATCTATCAACCTCAGATTTAAAATTAACAATTGACCCAGCATCAATTGCCATTTTGCGGAAGAGAGTTCCAAACCTCTACCATCCTTGTGTGTAGAAGTGTTTCTGAATTTCACTACTGAAAGGTCTGCCTCTAATTTTTAGACAATGCCCCCTAGTCCTAGACTCCCCAACCAGAATAAATAGTTTCTCTCTATCTACCCAACTGTTCCCCTTAATATCTTAAAAACTTCATGCAAATCACCACTAATCACTTCTAAATTCCACGGAATACAACCCTATTTTGTTTAATCTCTGCACATTGCTTAATCCTTGAAGTCCAGGTATCATTCTGGTAAATCTACACTGCACTCCCTCCAAGACCAATATATCCTTCCTAAGGTGTGGTGCCCAGAACTGCTCTCAGTAACTCCAGGTGTGGTCTAACCAGGACGTTGTATAGTTGAAGCACGACATCTACCCCCTTGTATTCCAGTCCTCTGGATGTAAAGGCCAGCATTCCATTAGCTTTTTTGATTATTTTCTGCACCTGTTCATGATATTTTAATGATCTGTGTCCCTGGACATCCAAGTCTCTGAACCTCCACTGTTTCAGTCTTTTCAGAGAGCTTGGAGGGAGGTTAGAAGAAACCTTTTTAAGCAGAGGGTCGTTGGAGCGTGGAGCCACAGAGTGTGGTTGAGGCAAAGATCATTACAGTTTTTAATGGAAGAATGAATTAAGCATTTAGCAGAGAAAGATGTGGATTGATATTAGGGCAGTGGAGGTCATCTTGGATTGCTCCACCATACACAGAAATGATGAGCTAAATGGCTTCCTTATATGCTGTAACTTTGTATGGTTATGTGGTTCCCTATGAGTGAGGTTGCCAAATTAAAGGCAGGTTTGTGCTGTGAGTCGAAATCCAAGGACCTCATTGTGTGCTCATACCTCTTGTGCAGATTATCCAACATTTATCCACATATGTTATCCACATATCCTCCTTATCTCGAGAGACAATGGATACGCGCCTGGAGGTGGTCAGTGGTTTGTGAAGCAGCGCCTGGAGTGGCTATAAAGGCCAATTCTAGAGTGACAGGCTCTTCCACAGGTGCTGCAGAGAAATTTGTTTGTCGGGGCTGTGTCCAGACCGGCCAAGAGAGTGTGGGAAAATGGCGCACTGACACGGAACACAAAAGTCCGAGTGTATCAAGCCTGTGTCCTCAGTACCTTGTTCTATGGCAGCGAGGCCTGGACAACGTATGTCAGCCAAGAGCGACGTCTCAATTCATTCCATCTTCGCTGCCTCCGGAGAATCCTTGGCATCAGGTAGCAGGACCGTATCTCCAACACAGAAGTCCTCGAGGCGGCCAACATCTCCAACTTATACATACTACTGAGTCAGCGGCACTTGAGATGGCTTGGCCATGTGAGCCGCATGGAAGATGGCAGGATCCCCAAAGACACATTGTACAGCGAGCTCGCCACTGGTATCAGACCCACCGGCCGTCCATGTCTCCGCTTTAACGACGTCTGCAAACGCGACATGAAGTCCTGTGACATTGATCACAAGTCGTGGGAGTCAGTTGCCAGCGTTCGCCAGAGCTGACGGACAGCCATAAAGACGGGTCTAAAATGTGGCGAGTCGAAGGGACTTAGTAGTTGGCAGGAAAAAAGAGAGGCGCAAGGGGAGAGCCAACTGTGCAACAGCCCCGACAAACACATTTCTCTGCAGCACCTGTGGAAGAGCCTGTCACTCTAGAATTGGCCTTTATAGCCACTCCAGGCACTGCTTCACAAACCACTGACCACCTCCAGGCGCGTATCCATTGTCTCTCGAAATAAGGAGGCCAAAGATCCACATTACAATCTATCTGCCAACTGCCATTCCTCAACATATCTGCTTAATAAAGCCCAGATGTTTTAACTCCGTAATTGTGAAGAAATACAATTCAGATCTGAGGGACTTCAGTCATTACAAACTGGGTCACAGGTGCAAAAAGTCTAATGAGATGCTGGCGTTCATCAAGTGTTATAGAATATCAAACCCAGAGAAATGCAGTGACAGACATACAAAGTGCTGGTGTTTGTTGTCACACTCTCCTTTTTGATATCAGAAGGATATAGGTTCAAGACCCACATCAGAGGCTTGAACACCAAGTCTAGGCTGACACTCCCAGTGCGGTACTGAGGGAGTCCTGCACTGTTGAAGATGCTGCCTTTCAGATAAGATGTTAAACTGAGGCACTGTCTGCCCTTTCAGGTAGATGTAAAGGATCCCACAGCCACTATGTGAAGTAAAGCAGCACTGACCATGATTTATCCCTCGACCAACATCATCAAAACAAATTATCTCATCATTATCAGATTGTTGTTTGTGGGAGCTTGCTGTGTGTAAATTGGTTGCCTTGTTTCCTACATCACAACAGTGACTACACTCCAAAAAATACTGCATTGGCTGAACTCAAGAGGTGAGGTGAGAGTGACTGCGTTGACACCAAGGCAGCATTTGACCGTGTATGGCATCGAGGATCCCGAGCAAAACCAGAGTCAATGGGAATCGGGGTGGGGGTGGGATCTCTCTGCTGGTTGGAGTCATACCTAGCACAAAGAAAGATGATTGTGGTTGTTGGAGGTCAATCATCTCAGCTCCAGGGCATCACTGCAAGAGTTCCTTAGACTAGTGTTCTAGGCCCACCCATCTTCAGTTCTTTATCAATGACCTTCCTTCAATCAGGTGGTCAAAAGTGGAGATGTTCACCGATGATTACACAATGTTCAGCACCATTTGCGACTCCTCAGATACTGAAGGAGTCTGTGTAGAAATGCAAAAAGACCTGGACAATATCCAGGCTTGGGCTGATAAGTGGCAAGTAACATTCGTGCCACACAAGTGCCAGGCAATGACTATCTCCAACTAGAGAGAATCTAACTATCTCCCATTGACATTCAATGGCATTACAATCGCTGATTCCCCCACTATCAACATTCTGGGGGTTGTCATTGACCAGAAACTAAACTGGAGTAGCCATATAAATACAGTGGCAACAAGAGCAGGTCAGAGGCTAGGAATCCTGCGGCGGGTAACTCACCTCCTGACTCCCCAAAGCCTGTCCACCATCTACAAGGCACAAGTCAGAAGTGTGATGGAATACTCTCCACTTGCCTGGATGGGTGCAGCTCCAACAACACTCAACACCATCCAGGAGAAAGCAGCCCGCTTGATCGGCACCCCATCCACAACATTCACTCCCTCCACAGTGGCAGCAGTGTGTACCATCTACAAGATGCACTACAGCAACTCACCAAGGCTGCTTAGTCAGCGCCTTCCAAACCCGCGACCTCTACCACCTAGAAGGACAAGGGCAGCAGATGCATGGGAACACCACCATCTGCAAGTTCCCCTCCAAGCCACAACCATCCTAACTTGGAACTTTATCGCATTCCTTCACTGTCGCTGGGTCAAAATCCTGGAACTCCCTTCCTAACAGCACTGTGGGTGTACCTACCCCACATGGACTGCAGCGGTTCAAGAAGGCAGCTCACCACCACCTTCTCAAGGGCAATTAGGGTTGGGCAATAAATGCTAGTCTAGCCAGTGATGCCCACATCCCATGAACGAATAAATACAAAATGCTTTGGGAGATTGTGAAAGGTGCTGTGTAAATACAAATTTTTCTTTCTATTGAGCCAATGCCCCAGCAAGTGGCCAAGCAGCTGGAAGTGTACTTATGCTGTATCATTCCAACTGGTTAAGCTCCTCCAAAAGTTGTGCGAACAATAAGCCTTCCTTCTTGTCAGCTTGTACTGATGTTCTCTAGACTGTGTATTCCGATGGGAAGAGAGTCACATATCAGTCAAACTGAGAAGTTAGTTTGCAGACCCTTAAAGTATGATAATGAGTTCATGGCTGGCCCCCGTCCCACATTGCACTCTCCATTTACATCAGTTCATCACCAAGTCCCGGTCACCATCACCCTGTGCTTGCTGACCTACATCGATTCCTGGTCCATCAATGCCTTGACTTTAAATTCTAATCCTTGTTTTCAAATCCCTCCATGATCTCACCCTTCCCTATGTCTGTAATCTCCTCCAGCCCCCCAACCCTCCAAGATCTCTGCACTCTTCCAATTCTGGCCTCTTATGCATCCCCGATTTTAATCACTCCACCATTGGTGCCTGTGCCTTCAGCTGCCTGGGCGCAAAGCTCTGGAACTCTCTCCCTAAATCTCTCCCCCTCTCTACCTCTCTCTCCTCCTTTAAGGTGTTCCTTATAGCCTATCTCTTTGAACAAGCTTTTGGCACCTGTCTAAATATCTCCTATTTATGGTTCCTTGTGATAGCACAAAAGCAAAATAGTGCATATGCTGGAAATCTGAAACAAAAAGAGAAAATGCTGGAAACACTCAGCAGGTCAAGCAGCATCAGTTCCGATGAAAGGTCAGAAATGTTAATTCTGTTTTTCTCTCCACAGATGCTGCCTGACCTGCTGAGCGTTTCCAGCATTTTCTCTTTTTGTTGGCTTTGAAACGTTACTTGGAAATGCCATGGGGTACTTTACTACGTTAAAGATGCTATATAAATCCAAGTTGTTGTTGTGTCAGGCAGCCCAATAACCAACGTGTCAGAACCCCTCCCAGTTGCTTCCTTTCAAAGGGACAAGTGCGGGTTGCTCCAATCTTTCCTCATGAGTCAACCCTTCAATAACAGTTGATAGGCCTTTGACTTTCTTCTGTGCTCTGCCTCGGAGGGCCAGATTGACCCAGTTGTGTCTCAATGACCAGATGCAGTTTGATCAGAGCACTGTACAGTTGCAGTATGACAACCTCTGGCTTCTACTGGAAGAGCACCTAAAAATTTACCAGAGAGAGCCTTGCCAATTTTCTCTCTAATTTCCTTGAGCTTTTCACAGTGTACCCCATCTGGTCAGGTATTTAGAGATTTAATTTTTTGTGCTTCTCGGAACAGGAGCTTCACTGAGCTTCACATATGTTCCAGATTCCTGAGCCAAATTGCATGGATCTCGAAATGGTTTCACTTTAATTTGTGAAGACTGCGTGAAAGATTTATTTAACTCTTCCTTTCTTCACTCGTACAAAGAATTTACAGGCCATTCAGCAACAACTTGCATTTCCATAGCGCCTTCAGCTTAGGATCAGGTGACCAAAAGCTTGGACGAAGGGGTAGGTTTTAAGGGACACCTTAAAGGAGGAAGGGGAAGTAGTCTTTAACATTTTAAACACCTCAATCAGATCATCCATTAATCTCCTATATTCAGGGGAGTACAAGCCAAGTTTTTGCATTTTCTCCTCATTATGTAACCTTCTAAGTTCATTCTGAATACCACTAATCCTCCTTTTAATTACCCTCCACCAGGTCAGTCCTCTCTACTTTCCTTATATCTTAAAATATTTTAACTTGCTGTTTGCATTGATTTCCACTTCATTAATTAGCCAGTGTGGTCTTGGCCTTGTTATGTCTGTCCTTGAAATATGGAGCAGTTTGGATGTTGTCACAGAGTGTCAACTCAAAGCCTGTAATCACTCCTAGGTAACTATTGTTTAATATTGAGAATATCTGAAGTCATCAATTAAATTATAGCCTGTAACTCACTTTCAGGGTATTCTATATATAAACCATCCAAATCAAAGTTCTTCCTCACATCCCCACTGTATCTCTTGCCCAAAACACCTAGTCCTTGTGCCATTGGCTAATGGGAACAGTTTTTCCTTGCCTACCTTGTCATAATCTCGTACACCTCTATCAAATCTCCCTTCAATCTCCTTTGCTCCAAAAAGAACAGCCCCAGCTTCTCCAACCTAACCCTGTAGCTAAAATCCCCCATGCCTGGAACTATTCTGGTTAACCTCCTCTGCACCCCCTCAAGGACCCTCACATCCTTCCTAAAGTGTGGTGACCAGAACTGGACGCAATACTCTAGTTGAAGCCTAACCAGTGCTTTATAAATGTTCAGCATAACTTCCCTGCTTTCGTACTCAGTGCCTCTATTTATGGAGCCCAAGATCCCATAGGGTCTTCTAACTAGTCTCTCAATATGTCCTGTCACCTTTAAAGATTAATGCATATGCATCCCAGGCCCCTCTGTTCCTGCACACTCTTTAGTACTGCATCATTAAGTCTATATCGCCTCTCCCTATCCCTTCTGCCAAAATGCAGCACCTCACACTTCTCTGTATTAAGTTCCATCTGCCAGCTGTCTGCCCATTCTGCTAGCCTATCTATGACCTGTTGCAGTCGATTTGTATCATCCTCATTGTTTGCCACTCCAAGTTTGGTATCATCAGCAAATTTTGAAATTTTACTCCGTATTCCAATCTCCAAGTAATTTATATATATCAAAAAGCTGTGGTCCCAGCACTGACTCTTGGGCAACACCACAGTCTATCATCCTTCAGTCTAAAAGAACAACCATTTACCACGACTTGCTGTTTTCTGTCCTTGAGCCAATTTTCCATTCAAGCTGACCCTCCTAATCCATGAGGCTTAATTTTGGTAATCAGCCTTTTATGTGGTAGTTTATCAAAAGCTTTCTTAAAATCCATGTAGATAAAATCCACTGCATTCCCTTATCAACCGTCTCTGTTACTTCAGCAAAAACATTAAATTAGTCAAGCACAATCTGCCTTTTACAATCCCTGCTGGCTTTCTTTAATTAACTCAAACCTCTCCAAGTGTCTGTTGATTTTTTTCCCTGATTATTGATTCTAAATCCTTACCCACCACTGATGTTAAACTGACTGGCCTGTAGTTTCTAGGCCTGTTTGTACACCCTTTCTTGAATATGGGTGTCACATTTGCAACTCTTCAATCCCCTGGCACCTCCCCTGTATCTAGGGAAGATTGGAAGATTATGGCAAGCCCTTCCGCTAACTCCACCCCCACTTCCTTCAGCAACCTGGGATGCAAGCCATCTGGACCAGGCGACTTATCCACTCTAGGCACAGCCAGCCTTTCCAGAGCCTCCTGTCTTTCACTTTTCACCCCAATCATTACCTCTGCCATCTCCACTGGGACTTGAGCACTTATTTCCAGGCTGAAACCCTGAGGGAGGGCTGCACTGTCAGAGGTGCTGTATTTCAGATGAGATGTTAAATGGAATCCCTGCTTGCCCTCTCAGGTGGAGGTAAAAGATCTCACAGCACAATTTCAAAGAAGAGCAGAAGTTCTGCCCCAGTGTCCTACCCCTCAACCAACATTGCTAAAAAAAAGAGATGATTTGGTTATTTATTTCATTGCTGTTAGTGGGAGCTTGCTGTGCACAAATTTGACTGCCGTGTTTCCTACATTATAACAGTGACAACACAACAGAAAGTACTTCATTGGTTGAAATGTGCTTTGGGATGTTCTGAAGTGATGTAAAGCACTACAGCAATGCAACTCTTTCTTCAGGGACCCTATATTGAATGATAAAGGAAAATCAATTCCATTTATTATGACTGAAAGAAAGAAAGAGTTTGTGAAATATGTGATGTTGTTATGTACTCACATAAAGGTTATCAGGCTCATGCACACTTACCCCACTTCATAGTAGGCTCATCCCCAACCCCCCACACTTCTATCCACCTTGCCTCCAAACTTGATTTATATATCGCCTTATCTCACTATCTATCATAACAGCCTAAAGCATTTGAATAAATTGCTTTGAGCTACGTTTATTGTTGCTAGGTAGGCAAATGGCGGTTGCCATTTTCTCCACAGCAGGATCCCACAGACAGCAACAATGCAGCAATCCCTCGCTCACTGGATCGGGTTGAACCCTCATCCAAAGGGGCTACCGATGGAACCAAGTTGTCATGCGTTACATGGCACGGTGTCATCCAATACGCTGGCCACTCCCTGCCAGTGGTTAGCTGGGGATCCCAATGTGGCTAATTGCAGTTCTGATTTGTAGATTAAAAGATGAGTAATAGACACTGTCATTGGGTCATGTGATCTCTGCTCGTGATTGAATGGCGTGTGAACTTTAACTTTTTTGACTTTTGTGGTATAATGATGAGAGAAAAAACAGTGTGCAAGTGTTTATTGATTGTTGTGGCTGCTTTGCTTCCTTGGTCACTGAATGATAGTGGATGTTTGTTAACTAAATAACCACAAGTGTGAAGTACATTTACCTTGATTGTGTATAAGGTGTTTTCTACTAAAATTAGCACATGAAGCTAAAACAATGGTTCCGTAGCCACAGCTATGGCTGGACAGCAATTTCCATTGGACAATACTGATATAGCACTGTTCAAACATCCATTCCTAGTTTTCAAACCCCTCCTTATAGACTGGCTGCTTCACGCCTGGATCAACTTCCTGGTTGCCTAATTAAAACATTGATACAGCAATTACTGATGTTAATGCTCCATCACCAAATTCTCGCACTGAAGCTGATAGGTCATTACCCTGCTCTCTCATGCATCTCCAAACCATCTGAAAAACCTAATTGGAAAAACACCGAGAGCAGGGCACTGTCTGCACTCTGCGTCAGGGACTAACACTCCTAGGATACTCAGTGAAGGGGACAGTAAAATAAAATACATTTAAAAATAAACTCGCAAGGGCAGGAGAGAGAGGAACAATAAAGTCTATAAATAAGTGTGGAAATATTCGCTCCAAGGCCAGATTAACATGCTGAAATGAGTTTTTGAGTTATTGACTTAACTGAGCTAGGAATCACAGCAGGTCGAAATCGAAAGAAGTCTATCGAGGGATAAGTTGGCTACAACTATTGCCAAGGAGCAAGGATGCATTAAATAAATTGTTTACATGACTCTTTTGAAATGGAGATGGGAGAAATTCAGGGTCTGTTTATCTTGGTTCAGGTACGTATTGCATGTGTGGTAGGTCAGTAATGAGTTATGGCGAAACTCAGCGAATTAAATATCTACATAGACTATGGGATACATACCAGCGTGCTTAAGGAAATTAATAATTGGTTCTTGTAAATCCTGCTTGCAAGAGCATTGTGTGACTTGGGCCTGGGGCTGGGCTCAGGTTTGGGACTGGGCCTGTTCTTTAGCCTGGGCCTGGGCCCGAGGCTCAGCCTGAGCATAAGCCTGCACAAATCCCTCCGATGTCCCAATACTCTCTCATAGTTGGTAATATTTTTATAACTAGAGGGACCCCTTCCCCCAAAAGGCTCAGTTGGTAAATGGGCTGCCCATTAATGAAGACCAGGATCCCGGGTTTGCTTTCCTGTCTGTGCTGAGATGGCGCATCTCAACAAGCCAAAATGAGACTGCTATAACACCAGAGAGGCTAGCCTGTTCCCCACACCCTTGCTCCTTATTGTTATCATAAGGCCATGAAGCTCGATTCAAGGTAAAAAAAAAAAATCAAGGTGCGACAAGGTCCCACTAGGCAATATGGCCATGCTCTTTACCATTGGCGAAAGTTCTATAAAGGGTAATTCCACAATCCCGTGCTCCCACAGGGGAGTCTCCATTCATAGGGAGGGCACCTCAGAGAATCAGAGCTGCAGTGTTATGGTCCAAGAGGAGATTGTTGACCAGTTATTGGGAACAGGAACCCTGGCTAATCATTATCTCCAGCACATGCCCTGTGAGAGCAGCCTTCAGTTGACAGTGCAGCTTTTCAGAATTTAACTGTAAAATCCCATCTCACAGCTCAATAGCTGTTAACAATGTGCATTTTATCTGATACTGTATGCTATTTTTATTCTGAAAGCAGCCCTCACATAACAGGGCCTTGACTGTTACAAGGCAATTCCATGTGTAGGTGATTTATATGTAGGGCAACAACTTACATTTATATAGTGCCTTTGGTAACACATCCCAAGGCGCTCCACAGGAACATTAGCAAGCAAAAATTAACATCAAGGCAAAGGACGGTGACCAAAAGCTTGGTCGAAAACGTAGATCTCAAGGAGCGTCTTAAAAGAGAAAAGAGAGGTAGAGAGGCGGACAAGTTGAGGTAGGAATTCCAGAGATTAGGGCCTAGAGGTCTGAAGGCACAGTTAGGGAGATGCACAAGAACAACACAGAGTACTCAGAAGTTTATAGGGCTGGAAGAGGTTAAAGAGGTAGGGAGAAGAGAGTCCATGGAAGGATTTGAACACAAGGATGAGCTTGTGTCGGCGTGGTTTCTCTTGTTAAGTTTTCTGTTTGGCTCTTACCACCTTTTGTTCAATATTGAACTGATTCACCACGAATGGTTCTGTATGTTCCTCGCCACTGTTAGTTCTAATACCGGGAGACTTCAAATGGTGTAGCTTAGCTCCTTCCAAAAGGAACTGGGTAAATGTCTGGTTGGGAATGTTGGTTGGAGTTTGACTTGAAGTTATAGGAATGCGTATAGACTGTGACAATTAGTGGTCAATGCGACAATATATTCTTGTCCTGCTGAAGAGTGAAGAGGATTGGCTGGATTTTAACAAGCCCACGACATTATGATTTGTGGCGGGGGGAGGGGGCCTGAAGATGGCTCCGGATGAGGCCCGCCACGGACCTCGATACTGGCAGGACCTGGCCCAATCCTCCCGGCGGCAGTGAAGCTCCATGGCGGCCCACCCCACCACACCCACCCCCCCCTCCCCCCCCACCAACCTCTGGGTGACAGGACCAACATTTAAATATGCAAATCAATAAAATTAATACATTTAAATACACTTACCTACAATCTTGAGGGAAGATCGCGGTGGCCGACACTCCCCCGCCTTCAGATCCCCGTCTGGGGAAACGCGGCGCCACACTGGTGGGGAGTGGGGAGGAGGTAAGTTTGTCAGTGGGGAGGGGGGGTTCAAATACACGTAATGGGGGTAGGGATGGTGGGAAGGGTTGAATCTTAAATTTTGTGCAGTTTGGTGGGGGGGCGGGGAATGGTCAGATGTAAAAGGTAAGTGTTTTGGGGGGGAAGGGCAAATAGTTATTGTAATTGTTATTGTGGGGTGGAAAAGGGGCATTAGAGATTTATTTATTTAATTTTGGGTGTTCTTTAAAAACTTAAATATGCCGGCAGAGCTGGCTGCCCTTTAGAAATGGTGCCAGCGCCTGCGCACAGCTGACGCCATTGCCCCAGCTACTTAGATGAGCAGCCACGCTTAAGATTGCACTGGCTCAGGCCGCCATTTTCTGAGCTCGCCGCCAATCTCGGTGGCTGGCTCATAAAATCCACCCTGATGTGTTTGAAGGATGGCAGGTCGGAGATAGCGGAGATCTGAGGATGGATGAATGTTGTGGAATTTTGCTTGGTTGCCTTTGAGAGGAAGTGAGGCACCATGGAGTGCTTGTCCACAGATCCCTGAAAGTAGCAGGACAGGTCGATAAGGCGGTTAAGAAGGCATATGGAATCCTTTCCTTTATTAACCGAGGTATAGAATATAAGAGCAGGGAGGTTATGCTGGAACTGTATAACTCATTGGTTAGGCCACAACTTGAGTACTGTGTGCAGTTTTGGTCACCTCATTACAAAAAGGATGTAATTGCACTAGAGAGGGTACAGAGGAGATTTATAAGGATGTTGCCAGGGCTGAAAAATTGCAGCTATGAGGAAAGATTGGATAGGCTGGGGTTGTTTGAAACAGTAGGCTGAGGGGATATTTGTTTGAGGTTTACAAGGTTGTGAGGGGCCTGGATAGAGTGGATAGGAAGGACCTATTTACCTTGGCAGAGGGATCAGTGATTAGGGAGCATAGATTTAAAGTGATTGGTAGAAATATTAGAGGAGAGATGAGGAAAAATGTTTCCAACCGGAAGGTGGTGACGGTCTGGAACTCACTGCCTGAAAGGGTAGTAGAGGCAGAAACCCTCAACTCATTCAAAAGGATATACACCTGAAGTGCCGTAACCTCCAGGGATATGGACCAAGTGATGGAAAATGGAATTAGGATGGGTGGCTGATTTTTTGGCCAGCACAGACGCGATGGACATAGTGACCTCTTTCTGTGCAGCACATTCTTCTACATTTTCTAAATATTCTAAATAACTGAAAAAGAGGATTATGCAGGGATGTGAGGAGGGGGCAGAGGTGTGGCAGTATATAAATTGCTCCTTAGGAGGGCCAGCACGGACGCGAGGGATCGAAGGGCCTTCTTCTGTGCTGTAACCGCTATGATACTATGAGAATCAGGGCATATTTATACAGAACTTTCCCTTGGGAGTAAAGTCCATGATAGGGCAGAATCTACATGGGCTATGGAAGGGGATTAAGTGGGTGGGGAGAGTCCGTGATAGGGTAGACTGTAACAGGCAGTGGAAGGACTGTCTGATAGGCCTCACTCTCTGCTTTCTCATGTTTGTCCTTTATTGAAGCTGCAGAAAGTCGAAATAACAGCCAGTAATTTGACGTCAGTCCTTGACTGTGTGAGAGAACTGGGATAATTTTGTAACGGATTCATCCTTCCATTGCACACGGTGGGCAGAATTTTATGAGATCCCCGGAGACGGGCTGGGAGGCAGGGGGCAGCCGTAGAATTGTGACGGGAGGCGGGGGGGCCCCATTGCCTTCCCGTCGCCCCGCAAGTTATTTGGGAGCAGGATAGCCAACGGCAGAGTAGAGGCAGGAACACTCACAATATTTAGGAAGTAGTTAGATCAGCACTTGAAACGCCATAGCATACAAGGCTACAGGCCAAGTGCTGGAAAATGGGATTAGATTGTGACGGGTGCTTGATGGTCGGCACAGGCGCGTTGGGCTGAAGGGCCTGTTTCTGTGCTGTAAAACTCTATAACTCTATGACAGCCTGCTGCACCTGGGGCAACCCAGTAATCGTGGCGAAATCCAGTGTACTTGGTGCCTGCGAGGGTGTGTCTGTAATGAATGAATGTACTCTCCAGCCCCGGCAAAGAGGGCATCAGTGACCTGCGAGATGCAATGGCGTGCCTTTGCTTGCGAGATGCCACTAAGGTCCAAAGCTGATCCTTGGAAGGAGCCAGAAGCGAAGATGTTCAAGGCCACAGTGAGTTTAGCTACTGGCATGTTGGCCCGTGCTGCGAGGTACAAGGTCTTCTGCAATGAGGTCACAGAAGTCTGTCATCATCTGTCTGGGGAGTCTCAGTCTCTTGAGGCACCGGGTCTCATTCATCTCCAGGTACATCTTCACCAGTAGATCCAGTGGTGAGGGTATGGCCTCCATGTCCTTCCTTCCCCTCGTTCCTTTCCTGTGCCCTCCTGCTGCTCGGGATTCTGCGGAGGGTGTTGCTCCTCATCACGACTGGGCCCAAAATCTGACAGTCATGCCCCCATTGCCAGATGCAGCCTTCCTTTTGGACAGGTGGCCACCCTGTTGTCCTTGGCAGCTTTGCCCCTGCTCTTCTGCCCCTGCAATGCCATGGGAGTGATGGCCCTGTTCAATGCCTGAACACTCGGTGCCCACTCTCCCCGCCAGCACTGCAGTGCCAAGGGCACCTCCTTACCAAATGCCAAGAACCTCTTTCCCCTGCTGTCCCTCTTGTGGGGTCAATCTACTCCTTGGGGCAGCTATGGGGACTGGCTCCCCACTCTGTATCCACCTCCCTTCAGCCGATCTGCAACAGAAACCTCCTGAAACGGTGTGCACCCTTCAAAATTCCACCCTCCCCCTTCAACAAGCTCTTAATGAGCTTTTTCAATACTTTAATTGGCCTCAATGGAGAGGAGGGTGGGATCTCTGTCCTGCCCTCTGCCCTGTTGAACATTGCCAGCGCCAGGAACCGCATCCCAAAACTGGCCCGCTGGCCGGAGCCGCCATTTTTGGTGCCCCTCCCGCCTCCGTTCCTGACTTCAGCAGGGGCCGGAAAATTCATCCCCTTGTGTTTGACAAACTCCCACTAGGACCCATGCTTCATAGCCTTGATGTTGGATAAGGACATCTCTAAGATAGAACCTCTATCTTACATCACTTCTCAGATGCCATCTTACCAGCCTGAAAAGTTAATATTTCACCAGATTTTACTCATAGTTTAGGTCCCTGTCACTTGAGGTTAGCTTGGTGGCTTTTCTCTTCACTGCCTCCAGTGCTTGGATAGTCTCCCTTGTTTCTTGGCTACCAGGCCTAGACACAGCGCTCAAGGTGGGGTCTGAACAGACCTAGACACAGACTTGAGAGAGCAGGGGAGCCTTTAGTTTAACATCTCACTCAAAAGACAGCACATCTGATAGTGCAGCTGAGCTCAGTACTGCACCGGGAGTGTAAACTCCCTAGATTAAGTGACTGTGACTTGAACCCACAAACCTCTAACTCAGAAGCGAGATTGTTACCCACTGAGCCACAGCTGGCAGCTGTTGTGGGGTGCGTGTGTGTTACCCATTTGGCCTTCTGTGGGCAGTGTTTTACATTTGTCAATATTACATTGCATCCGCTGTTGTTTGGCTCGCTAACATATTTTGTTTAACTCACTATAACTCCGGCCAGCCTCCCTCAATTCTTGAACCGGGGCAACCCTGTGATATGAGATCGTGATCTGTGGACAGAAGATGATTGCTCGGCTGACTAACCTTGTTTCCTCACTCATGTTCTTGTGTTGTTTATAACAGCGCTGCCACACTTTGATAAGAGCCCACTCAGCAACTGAGAACACTGCTCAATGATTCGGAGATAGCAATGTAATTGGCTTCATAATTACAATGACAATTTATTGTAATATCCTTATTAACGAATATCTAACACAGCATGATAAAATTAGAATAGAAAGAGTCAGGAATATGGAACAGAGGAAGGCCATTCAGCCCTTCAAGCCTGTTCCGTCATTCAATTAGGTCATAGCTGATCTGTATCTTCACTCAGTTTATACTCTATCTACATCTGCAACCCCGATTGGTCAGTAGGTAACACTCATATTTCTAAGTTAATAAGTTGTGGGTTCAAGTCCCACAATTTCTAGGCTGACACCACCAGTACAGCACTGTTGGAGTGTTACACAGTCAGAGGTGCTGTTATTTGGGATGAGACATTAAAATTAAGGTCCTGTTTGCCCTCTCAGATGGATGCAAATGATCCTATGGTACTACTTTCATAGAAGAGCACAAGAGTTCTCTGCTTGTTACCACATTTCATTTTGTGGGATCTTGCTTTGTGCAATTTGGCTGTCCCCCTTTCATACAATACTACAGTACTACATAGTAACGCGCTTTGGAACTTCCTGAAGTCACAAAGATGTGCGTTTTTTTTAACCAATCTCAACATCTTTCAAATACTTTCTTACCTGATCTATATACTAAAGCAATATCTCGATTTATTCAGCTTAACATGTCACCAAAATGACTCAAAGCACTTCACACAATAGTTTAGATTTTCATTATCGGGAGGGGTCAAACGGCTAGCTGGCCAAATGCACCAGTAGGAGGCCCAGTCCATTTTGTGAACCACATTACCATATGGTTGGCATCCTGCAGGAACCAGGCCAACACGATATCCAGCTGTCCAGGGTCATCATGGTGGACCTGGGATGGGATTTTATGTTCAAATCCCTCCATGGCCTCGTCCCTCCCCATCTCTGTAATCTCCTCCAGCCCTGAAACTCTTCCCAAGATTTCCACGTTCCTCCAATTCTGACCTCTTGCGCACACCTCCCCTCCACTTCCTTCATTCCACTGTTGGTGGCTGTGCTTTCAGCTGTCGAGGCCTTAAACTCTGGAATTCCCTCCCTAAACCTGTTCACCTCTCCACCCCTCTCTTCTTTAAGTCAGTCCTTAAAGCCAACCTCTTTGACCAAGCTCACCTGTCCTAATGTCTCTTCCTTTGGCTCAGCGTCACTTATTTTTGTCTGATTTACTGTCCTGTTTTACTATTGTCATGAAGACCCCCACCTGCCAAGAATGAGGCATATTAATTTCGTCATTAATTTTAAACTGTTGCTGGAGTGAAGAAATGACTTGTTTAAAGAGATCACCAGACATTTGGTTTGAGAACATTTGCATACTAAGAGACGGTGCTTGTGGAGACAAAGCAGCTACTGGTCCAATTAACCCAAATGTATTTTGATCACCAGACACTGAAGGTGTAAGGAAGCTCACATTCCAGTGTCTGCTAAGATGATACAATCCGCAAACGCCATAGTGGTTAAACCAGTTAATCACATGACTAACCTGCTGGCCAACTTGGAGTTTGAATTGTGCTCACAAGACAGTTTGAAGACAGGCTGCAGATTGCAACTGAACCTGCAGCAAGAGAGCCTCTCTCCTGGCTGGCTCTCTCTCACTTTCTCACAAACCTCTGTACCCACTGAAGTCACTTAAACCTCAAGGGAGAGAAGACGCCTACGTCGACACAAGTTAAAGCGTGCACTAGGCCCCAATGAACAGCAAGACTTACTGGCAACCAAAGACTCCACACTGAACTCAAAGGATTGTAATTACAACCCAGCTATTGCCTCAAACTTTTCCCCTTTATTCTTTCTACTTTTTCTGTCTCTATCTGTGTACGTGTTTATCCCGTATGCATGCTAGCGTGGTTGCATAGCGTATTCGTAATTGTTAACCGAATTAGAGTTTAAGGTTAATAAACTTTCACCTTTCTTGTTTAAATCTAAGAAAACCTGTCTGATTTCTTGGCCTTACAATTGGAAAGCAGTGAACAAGGATTCACTGAGGGGGGAGATAAAAACACAGTGTTTTTAAAATTAAACCCTGTTACGGTTAAACCAGACAAAGGCTGAGAGGGGAGCCCTAGACCCTTGCCTCACTTGGTCATAACAGAAATTTGGGGGCTACCATCCTGGATTTGACCCACAGACAAACGAGAAATTGGAAATGGGAAGCCAAATTGATCCCAGTCATAAAGAGAAAAGATTTCAATACAGGTTTTCTTGTTGTGTGTGCTTGAATACTAACATGTCTGTGACTGAAGCTGGTAGCTCCCCAAGCCAGGGTGAAGTAACTTGGGATAAGTTGAAAGCACTGTCTATGGAGGAGTTGAGGAAAATGGCTGAGCAGTGTGGGATCACTGTACGTGGCAAGGCTAGGCAATCTGAACTCCTAAGACTAGTGGCCAACCATTTTTCCCTTGAAACTGAAGAAGCAGAAACAGGGTTAGAAGTAGACCCCGACAGGGTTGTTAGCAAAGCTACAATTGGAACAGAGGAAACTTGAATTAGAAGACAGGGAAAGAGAAAGAGAGAGACAGCAGAAAGATAGAGAAAGACAGGAGAGAGAGAAAGAAAGAGCCTTCCAGAAGGAATGTGAAGAAAAAGAGAGAGAGAATGAAAAAGCCTTCTAGAAGGAATGCGAAGAGAGAGAGCTAAGGCGGCTTGAGTTAACTGTGGGGGGTTGGGGGGGGGGCGCGACAGAGTAACCCCAGTGAAAGCATGGCCAGTATGGAGGAGCGTAATTCAGGGCTGGGTACAGAATTGTTAAAACTTTTCCAACTGATCCCAAAATTCAATGAGGGAGACGTGGAAGTACTTTTTGTGCCTTTTGAAAAGCTGGCAAGGCAGTTAAAGTGGACAGCTGAGGCTTGGACTCTACTGCTACAAAGCAAGCTAATCGGAAAAGCCCGTGAGGTTTATTCCATGCTGCCAGATGAGTGTTCATCCAATTATGAACTGACAAAAACTGCTATCCTCGGGGCATATGAGTTAGTACCGGAAGCCTATCGCCAAAAGTTTAGAACCCTCAAGAAGCAAGCTGATCAAACTTACCTGGAGTTTGAGAGAAGTAAGCAGCTGGCTTTTGACCAGTGGCTGAGGGCTCTTAAAGTGCAGCTCAGCTATGAAAATCTCAGAGAAGTAATTTTGCTCAAGGAATTTAAAAACTCCCACCCACTCTCCATAAAGTCACATGTGGAGGATCAGAAGGTTCATAGAGCCCAGCAAGCCACATTGCTGGCTGATGAGTTTGTTCTCATTTATAAATCGGTTTCCATGGGGAAAACCTTTCCTGGTCACCCCCACAAATCCAAAAAGGACAAAGGGTGGGAAGGTGATAGAAGCCCAAGCAGTCCCGGGAGGGAAAGAAAAGTAAGAGACGCAGGGTGCCCTCCTGCAGCCAAAAAGGAAGGTGTTTTAAGTAGGAGTGAGACCCAGAGACCTTTGTGCTTCCATTGTAATAAAGCAGGGCATTTAAGAGCTGACTGCTGGAAACTAAAGGGAAAACCTGTCAGGTTAATCAGACCCCTGCCTCACCTGGTCGTAACATTCTGTTACAGGCATTATATAAATGCAAGTTATTGTTGTCTTTGGAACGAGGTTTTAGCCTTATTTTACTGGAAACCTGAAATTGAAAAAGTAATAAAATGGAGATTCCCCAACTCCTTCCAGTCCACTTTCATGCCCCCTTCTGACAGAGCTCAACAGGGTAAAGTTGAGAGTAACTGACCCATGCAGAACAGGAAAGGCATAGGATTACTCCCTGCATGTTCTGAGTTATTGGACCTTAGCTAGGATGGTGGTGCGATTCACCTCCTCGGGGAGCACAGTACTCTAAGTGTGGTCTTACCAAGGTTCTATGCATATTTAACATAACTTCCCCACTTTTGAATTCTGTTTCTCTAGAAATGAACCCGTCTTCTTTGCATTTTGATGGCCTTGTTCATCTGAGTTGCTATTTTTAATGATTTGTGAATCCGTACTCCTAGATGTTTCAGCGCCTCCATCCCATTTGGACTCTTATTTTTGAAGCCGTAGGTGGCCTCCTTATTCCAGCTGCACCACCCCCACCCCGCCAGTAAAACATTGAATACTCGACTAGGATGGGGAGTAGCAGGGGCTGTACAGACATTTTAGTTGGGAGAAGGTTTGCACAAAAAAAAGGGGCGGAGGTGTACATTTTTCGTTTTTGTTCTACTTTTTTAACCCTCCAGTATTTAGTTCTTGCTTCGGTGCACTGTAAGGAGCTGTTTGCTGAGTACCTGGTAAGCTATTCTACTTGTAAAAAATAGTCTGTAAAGTTAAAGTATGGCAGGGGAGCTCAGCTAAGTGGAATGTACAGCCTGTGGTATGTGGGAAGTCATGGATGCACCACATGTCCTAGACAGACACATCTGCAGGAAGCGTCACCGACTGCAGAAGCTTGAGCTCCGGGTTTCGGAACTTGAGTGGCAGCTGGAGTCACTGTTTTGCATCTGCGAGGCAGAGAACTATATGGATAGCACATTTAAGGAGGTGATCACACCGCGCAGGTTAGGAGCAAGCAGGCAGATGGGGAATGGGTGACTGTCAGGCAGTCTAAGAGAATGAGGCAGGTAGTGCAGAAGTCCCCTGATATGATCTCACTCGCAATCGGTTTTCCATTTTGGGTACTGATGAGGGTAATGATTCCTCAGAGGATGCAGTCAGAGCCAAATTGTGACACCACAGATGGCTGAGCTGCACAGGAGGGGAGGAAGAGAAGTGGAAAGCAGTAGTGATAGGGGACTCGTTAGAGGAACAGACAGGTGTTTCTGCGGCAGTAAACTCCAGGATGGTGTGTTGCCTCCCTGGTGCCAGGGTCAAGGATGTCACAGAGTGGCTGCAGGACATTCTTCTGGGGGAGGTGAGCAGCCAGAGGTCGTGGTCCACATTGGTACCAATGACATAGGTAAGAAGGGGGATGAGGTCCTGAAAGCAGATTTTAGGGAGCTAGGATGGAGATTAAAAAGCAGGACCTCAAAAGCTGTAATCTCAGGATTACTCCCAGCCCCACATGCAAGTGAGCAAAGGAATAGGAGAATTGAGTGATTGAATACGTGGCTAGAGAACTGGTGTAGGAGGGAGGGCATCAGATTTCTGAGACATTGGGACCGGTTCTGGGGCAGGTGGGACTTGTACAAGATGGACGGGTTGCATCTTAGCAGGACAGGGACGAATATCCTGGCAGGGAGATTTGCTAGTGTTGTTGGGGAGGGTTTAAACTAAATTGTCAGGGGGATGGGAACCTGAGAGGAAGCTCAGATTGGACGGAAGCAAAACTGGTAACTTGTCAGGGGCGTGGGAACCAGGAGCAAGTATTAGAGAGGAATACCAAGGTGTGCAGAATACTGGGAGAGATAAATAGCACAAGAGTAGGGTATAGTACGTTATTAGGTGGGGTCAGAGTAAGGGAGAAAGTAATAAAGTCTGAATCAGGGTTATTGTGCATATGTGAATGCACGGAGTGTGGTTAATAAGACTGGTGAGGTACAGGCGCAGATTGCCATGTGGAAATATGATGTTGTGGCTATAACAGAGACCTGGCTCAAAAAAGGGCAGGACTGGGTGTTAAATAGGAAAAAGAAAAAAGGAGGAGGAGTGGTGGTATTGATTAAGGAGAGCATTGCAGTGCTGGAGAAAAAGGATGTCCCAGAGGGGTCGAGGACAGAATCAATTCGGCTAGAGCTAAGGAACAAAAAAAGTGCAGTTACACTGCTTGGTGTTGTCTATAGGCCACCAGCTAGTGGGAAGGACGTGGAGGAACAAATTTGCAAAGAAAATACAGAGAGGTGAAAAAATTATAGGGTAGTTTTAATTTCGAGATACAGCACTGAAACAGGATCTTCGGCCCACCGAGTCTGTGCCGACCATTAACCACCCATTTTATACTAATCCTGCACTAATCCCATATTCCAACCACATCCCCACCTGTCCCTATATTTCCCTACCACCTACCTATCTATACTAGGGGCAATTTATAATGGCCAATTTACCCATCAACCTGCAAGTCTTTGGCATGTGGGAGGAAACCAGAGCACCCGGAGGAAACCCACGCAGATACAGGGAGAACTTGCAAACTCCACACAGGCAGTACCCAGAATTGAACCTGGGTCACTGGAGCTGTGAGGCTGCGGTGCTAACCACTGCGCCACTGTGCCGCCCTAATGGGGGACTTTAATTATCCAAACATAGACTGGGATAATAGTAGTGTAAAGGGCAGTAAGGGGCAAGAGTTCCTAGAGTGTGTTCAGAAAAATTTTCTACAACAGTATGTTGCTAGTCCAATGAGAAAGGAGGCACTGCTAGACTTGGTTCTTGGGAATGAGATGGGCCAAGTGGATCAAGTATCAGTAGGACAGCATTTAGGGGATAGTGATCATTGTATCATAAAGTTTAGACTGACTATGGAAAAGGACAAAGAGCAATCCAGGGTAAGAGTAATTAACTGGGGGAAGGCCAACTTCAGTGGGGCGAATAAATTGGAGTCAAAAGCTGGCAGGAAAACTGGTAGATGAACAATGGGCAACCTTCAAAGAAGAGATAGTTCGGGCACAGTCAAAGTATGTTCCATCTAAGGGGAAAAGTAGGGCAAACAAATCCAGAGCTCCCTGGATGACAAAAGAAGTAGAAATTAAAATAAAGAAGAAAAAGTGTGCTTATGACAGATGCCAGGTAGAAAATACTATTGAGAACCAGGCTGAATATAGAAGGTCCAGAGGAGAAGTGAAAAAGCAAATAAGAGAAGCAAAGACAGAGCCTGAGAAGAGACTGGCAGCTAGCATTAAAGGAAATCCCAAAGTTTTCTATAGGCATATAAATAGTAAAATGATTCTATAGATATAGCTCTTGGGTCTAAAGGGATCAAGGGTATGGGGAGAAAGTGGGAACAGGTTACTGAGTTGGATGATCAGCCATGATCAAAATAAATGGCGGAGCAGCTCAAAGAGGCGAATGGCCTACTCCTGCTCCTATTTTCCATGTTTCAATGTTTCTAAAAGGATGGTAAAAGAAGGAGTGGGGCCGATTAGGGACCATAAAGGGGGTTTACACATGGAGGCAGAGGGCATAGCTGAGGTATGAAATGAATATTTTGCATGTGTCTTTACCAAGGAAGAAGATGCAACCCAGGCAATGTTGAAAGAGGAAGTAAGTCAGACACTAGAGGGGTTTAAAATTGATAAAGAGGAAGTATTAGATCGGCTGTCTGAACTTAAAGTGGATAAAGCATCAAGACCAGATGAGATGCATCCAAGGATACTGAGGGAAGTGAGGGAGGAAATCGCAGAGGCACTGGCCATAATTTTTCAGTCTTCCTTAGACTCAAGGGTGATGCCAGAGAATTGGAGAATTGCAAACATTACACCCTTGTTCAAAAAAGGGTGTAAGGATAAGCCCAGCAATTACAGATTAGTCAGTTCAACTTCAGTGGTGGGAAAACTTCTAGAAAAAATAATTCGGAACAAAATCAATAGTCACATGGACAAATGTGAGTTAATTAAGGAAAGCCAGCATGGAATTCTTAAGGGAAAATCATGTTTACTAACTTGGAGTTTTTTGAGGAGGTAACAGAGAGGGTTGATGAGGGCAATGCAGTTGATGTGGTGTACATGGACTTTCAAAAGGCATTTGATACAGTGCCACACAACAGACCTGTGAGCAAACTTGTAGCTCTTGGAATAAAAGTGATGGTAGCAACACGGATACGAAATTAGCTGAGTGACAGGAAACAAAGAGTTTTGGATATTTTTCGGGCTGGAAGAAGGTTGGTAGTGGAGTTCCCCAGGGATCAGTGTTAGGACCCTTGCTTTTCCTGATATATATTAATGACCTAGACCATGGTGTTAAGGGCACAATTTCAAAGTTTGCAGATGATACAAAACTTGGAAGCATTGTGAACTGTGAGGAGGATAGTGTAGAACTTCAAAAGGACATAGACAAGTTGGTGGAATGGGCAGACAGGTGGCAGATGAAGTTCAATGCAGAGAAATGTGAGGTAATTCATTTTGGTAGGAAGAACATGGAGAAACAATATAGAATAAAGGGCACAATTCTAAAGGTGGTGCAGGAGCAGAGGCACCTAGGTTTATATGTGAATGTCATTAAAGGTGGCAGGACAGGTTGAGAGAGCAGTTAATAAAGCATCCTGGGCTTTATTAATAGAGGCATAGAGTACAAGAGCAAGTCAGTTATGTTGAACTTGTACAAGACTCAAGTTCGGCCTCAGCTGGAGTATTGCGTCCAATTCTAGGTGCCGCACTTGAGGAAAGACGTGAGGGCATTGGAGAGTACAGAAGAGATCCACGAGAATGGTTCCAAGGATGAGGAATTTCAGTTATGAAGATAGATTGGAGAAGTTAGGACTGTTTCCCTTGGAGAAGAGAAGGCTGAGAGGTTATTTGATAGAGGTTTTCATAATCATGAGTGGTCTGGACAGAGTTTATAGAGAGAAACTGTTCCCACTCATGAAAGGATCGAGAACGAGAGGGCACAGATTTAAAGTATTTGGTAGGAGTAGCAAAAGAGTCATGAGGAAAAACTTTTTCACACAGCGAGTGGTTAAGAGCTGGAATGCGCTGCCTGAGAGTGTGGTGGAGGCAGGTTCAATTGAAGCATTCAAAAGGGTATTAGACTGTTATATGAAAAGGAAGAATGTGAGGGTTACGGGGAGAAGGCAGGGGAATGGAACTGAGGGAGTTGTTCTTTCAGAGAGCCTCGATGGGCCGAATGGCCTCCTTCTGCACTGTAACAATTCTGTGATTCTGTGAACTCAAACTGTGTTCTGTGTTTATTTACCAACGGATATGTAAGAGCATAAGAAATAGAATCTGGAATAAGCCATGCAGGCCCTTGAGCCTGTTCCATCATTCAATAAGGTCATAGCTGAATTTCTACATTACATACAGCATATATTATAATTTTGTAAAGGCCCTGTTACTACTTCCAGCATGTTCCCAAAGAGCGATGTCAGGCTAACAGGTCTGTATTTCCCTGTTTTCTCTCTCCCTCTTTTCTTGAATAGTGGTGTTATATTTGCTACCTTCCAATCCACTGGGACTGCTCCAGATGATAGGGAATTTTGGAAGATCACAATCAATGCATCCACTATGCCTGCAGCCACCTCTTTTAGAATCTGAGGATGTATGTCATCAGGTCCCAGGAATTTGTCAGCTTTTAGTCCATTAATTTCTCCACTACATCATTTTTACTAATATTAATTACCTAAGTTCCTCAATTTCATTGGACTCTTGGTCCCCAACTATTTCTGGTATGTGTTTTGTGCCTTCTACTGTGAAGATAGACATCAAATATTTGTTGAACGCCTTTTTTAAAAATTGCCAAGGATAAAAACTATTTGGAGTTGTAAGGCAAAATTTCGGCATTTCTAAATCAGAATACTTAGCAAATTGCCAAGTGTTTCTGGTAGAATACATACTTTGCATATATAATAAATAAAATGCATGTATTGAATTTATGTATCAACAGATGTAGCTATACCATTCAAACAGGTTTATTTAGAGAATGATGTTTTTCATTAAAATAATCATTTGATATCGTAAAGTGCAGCATAATGATTAGCTTTTTCTCCCCACAGTAAAAACACGGCACTTACTTTTCTCGACTTAATTTTTTTAAAGCTTTTTTTCATGTTAATGTGATTCAACTGGAAATGATTGGGAGCCACAAATGCGATGTTAAAGAGCCATATGGAACTCCGGAGTCACAAGTTGCAGACCCCCGGTTTAGCGTCTCTGTCATTTCCTAATTCCCCATTTCTCCTGTCTCAGCCTCTAAAGAACCCACCTTTATTTTCACTACTCTCTTCCTCTTTTACATAATTATACAAGTTCTTACAATCTGTTTTTACATTTCTTTCTAGTTTACTCTCACATTCTATTTTTCCCGTTATCAATTTTTTGGTCATCCTTTGCTTGTTTCTAATACTCCCCCAATCCTCAGGCTTACTACTCTTTTTGGCAACATTACTCTTTTAATCTAATACTCGCCTTAACCTCTTTAGTGAGGCATGAATGGATCCTATTTGCCAATAGAATTTTTATTTCTCAATGGAATATATATTTTTTCAGAATTATGCAATTCTTAATTAATTTAACCTCCTGCCTGCAGAAGGTTAAATTCATGGTCCTGAATTTATGGCAGGGTAGATTGTGCAAGGTACGGAAGCAGTAAACAGCACAAGAAGATGGAGCAAATGCATTGAGAGTATAGTAGCATAATAGGCAGTCATTTTGCATATAGCAAAAGGTCACAAACAGGAGCAAGATCAATTACCAGCTAATCTGGTAATTGGGCAAACATTGGACAGGACATTAGAAGGCCATTCATGGATGTACCATGGGATCTTTAACTTGAAGAGGTAACAAGCAGCTCTATCAGGTGTGGCTCAGTGGTAGCCCTTTTACCTCTGAGTCCAGGACTTTGCTATATGATCTAGGCATACACTCCAATGGAGTGCTGCACTGTTGAAGGTGCGATTGTTTTGAATGAGATGTTAAATTAAGGATCCATTTGCCCTCTCAGGTGGACATAGAAGATTTTATTGCACTATTTTGAAGAACAGGAAAGTACTTATTTAAGGCTAATATTTACCCCTCATTCAACATCACTAAAAAAAGGTTCATAAAAGCAAAATACTGCAGATGCTGGAAACCTGAAATAAAAACAGAAAGCGCTGGAAATACTCAGCAGTTCAGGCAGCATCTGTGGAGAGAGAAGCAGAGTTAACGTTTCAGGCCTGTGACCTTTCTGATGCTGAGTTCTGATGAAAGGTTTACAAATTTAGATTATTTGTGCTCAACTTTTGCATTGGACCTTGAATCCCTCACTTTCTGACTTAAAGGCAAGAGTGCTTCCAACCGAGCCACACTGACACTGTATAGGAAGCATGGTGAATGCTCATCCACTTTAAGTAAATTTGGTAACGCTTTGGTTAATTTTGTGGTTGTGCAGTGAAATTGTTTCAATCCAAGATTCGATGGTAAGACTTTCAGAGGCAGAAGAAACTTTAACAAATTAATTAATTAATCAAAAAATATTGGTGTTTTGTTGACATTTCTGACACTCAAATGGTCAGCACAAAATCCCTCAAAGCAAGTTGTGCTCCTGCTAGTTACATTCATTGCATTTTCCAATTTTCATAATCCCATGGCAATCTTTCAACTTCACATCTCTGAAGTTTACAGATTTGTTTTCCTGGCTGCGTAGGAAATGAGGTGGAGACTGCCTCGGGCTAAGATTAGATTAGAGATACAGCACTGAAACAGGCCCTTCGGCCCACCGAGTCTGTGCCGAACATCAACCACCCATTTATACTAATCCTACACTAATCCCATATTCCTACCAAACATCCCCACCTGTCCCTATATTTCCCTACCACCTACCTACACTAGTGACAATTTATAATGGCCAATTTACCTATCAACCTGCAAGTCTTTTTTTGGCTTGTGGGAGGAAACCGGAGCACCCGGAGAAAACCCACGCAGACACAGGGAGAACTTGCAAACTCCACACAGGCAGTACCTGGAATCGAACCCGGGTCCCTGGAGCTGTGAGGCTGCGGTGCTAACCACTGCGCCACTGAGACACATCACCAAAATAGAATATTCCCATTAGACAGAGACTTAACTCACGTCTTTACCATTAAGGAATTCTTTTCGTGAGGTGAACATGAGAGAAATTTGTTACGCTGAGTCAAGAAATATCATTTGTAAACATTATTTTTCTGTTTTGGAGAGGTTGGGGAAGGGCCAAGGTCCATAGTGCAGGGAACCACTATGGTCAGGAAGAGGAGGCAAGGAGTAATAGCGAGGTCATGCCAGAATGAGGTACTCCAAGCTTGTAGTTTGTAGCAGTTTGAAAAAGTGATAATGGACTGGAAAAGAATAAGTAACAGTGGGGGTGAAATTTGACTTGAGCGGGAATGCTGAGAAGGCAGAGTTATATGGATTTCCCATTATATGGCCCGTTTGTCAGACTGTTCCATTGGAATCAACGGGTGTGGATTTTAACAGCCCCCCACTCGCGTTTTGTACAACTGCTCACAATGAATTTCTACGCCAATCAGTTTAAATTTTAAGGTGATTGTCGGATGAATCGGGGTGACATGAGGGGAAAAAAATTACACAGCGAGTTGTTGTGATCTGGAATGCGCTGCCTGAAAGGGCGGTGGAAGCAGATTCAGTTAGTAACTTTCAATAAGGAACTGGATAAATACTTGTAGGGGAATTTTTTTGATTCATTCACGAGATGTGGTCGTCGGCAAGTCCAGTATTTGTTGCCCATCCCAAGCTGCGTCTTGAGAAGTTGATGGCGAGTTGTTTTCTTAATCGCTACAGCGCATCTGGTGTAGGCACATTCACAGAGCTGTGAGGGATGGAGTTCAGGATTTTGACCCAGATAACAACAACTTATATTTATTTAGCACCTTTTAACATGATAGAATATCCCAAGGTGCTGTCACAGCAAAATGAACTATGAAACCAAGCCACAAAAGGAGATATATGGTCAGATGATCAAAAACTTGGTCGAAGACGTAGGTTTAACGACTGTCTTAAAGGAGGAAAGCGAGGTAGAGAGGCGGAAAGATTTTGGGAGGAAATTCTGAACCTTAGGGCCTAGGCAACTGAAGGCGTGGCCACCAATGGGGGAGTGATTAAAATCAGGGATACTCAAGAGGCCAGAATTAGAGGAGCACAGATACCTCGGAGGGTTGTGGGGCTGGAGGAGATTACAGCGATAGGGAGGGGCGAGGCCATGGAGGGATTTGAAAACAAGGATGAGAATTTTAAAATCAAGATGTTGCTTGACTGGGAGCCAGTGTAGGTCAGTGAGCACAGGGGCGATAGGGGAACGGGACTTGATGCGACTTAAGACATGGGCAGCAGAGTTTTGGATGACCTCAAGTTTACGGAGAGTAGAATGTGGAAGACCAGCCAGGAGCATGTTGGAATAGTCAAATCTAGAGGTAACGATGGCATGAATGAGGGTTTCAGCAGCAGATGAGCTGAGATGGGGTGAAGACGGGTGATGTTACAGAGGTTGAAATAGGCGGTCTAAGTGATAGCATGAATATGAGGTTGGAAGCTCATCTCAGGGTCAAATGTGACATTGAGGTTGCTAACAGACTGGCTTAATCTCAGACAGTTGCCAGGGAAAGGGATGGAGTTGTTGATGGGGAACGGAGTTTGGAAACGATGAAAGAACGACGATATATTTCCAAGACAGGATGGTGTGTGACTTGGAGGGGAACTTGCAGATGGTGGTGCTCCCATGCATGTGCTGCCCTTGTGCTCCCAGGCAGTACAGGTCAGGGGCTTGGAAGGTGCTGTCGAAGAAGCCTTAGGGCTATGGGGAAAGAGCAGGGGGAGTAGGATAATAGGATAGCTCTTTCAAAGAGCCAGCACAGGCACGATGGGCTGAATGGCCTCCTTCTGTGCGGTATGATTCTATGATACAGGGCAGAGGTTCAGAATGTCTTGGTAAAGTGGCGAAAAATAAAAATATGCGTGAGTGAGAAATAACAGCGATGCATGGTAAAAGGACACATTTGTTTAACGACAAACCTTTTCTACTACTTTGACCAGGGCTAGGTGAGATGTTTGAGGAGTTTCCCAGATAAGGGAGCGGTGTCTGAATCTTAACGTGACTCGAACTGGATGGGAAACTAAGTGTTGTTAAGAGGTAATAGAGGTGTTTGGCACATTAGAGGAAACCATGCTCCTTGGGTACAGTTTTAGCAGTGGAGGAGATGTGGGTAATCCCAGCAGAGATCAGACTTCCAGCCCAGACTGATAGGATGAAAGGCAATCATTTTAATCTAACTTGCCTGCGGGGTAACTCTTACAATCAGATCAGCTGCCTGTTTTACCTGCGCTATGATTTTTCTTTCCATTAAAATCAGCGGGTGCTCAATCTGATTGCCTCAGCTTCCCTCTGAGCGATGTTGTTTAAAATGATCCCCTTTTAAACCTTTTTTCTATTGTCTGTAAGGGTTGCTTGGAAATGGCACCCTCTGCAGTTCCTGCACATTTTGCTCTCAGCATGGCTTAGTTGATAACATAAATTTCATTTGTTGCTTGTGGGATCTTGCTGTCTACATTTTGGCTGCCATATTCTCCTCAATAACAACAGTTGCATACGTGTCACGAAATGCCACCGGATGGGAAGCACTTTAATATTTCCTGAGACTGTGATCAGGAGCTATATAAATGTAGGCTCTTTCTTCAGGTTGTTTCCCCTGCTGAAGAGTCTAGAACAAGGGGTCCTAACAATAATAACAACAACAATTTGTATTTGTACAGTGCCTGTAATGTAATTAAACATCCCAAGGCATGTCACAGAGTCTAATGATGTTATGGAGATGGAAGTAGATGGTCTACGTGATGGTGTGGGTATGTGGTCAGAAGCTCATCTCGGGGTCAAATATGATACCAAAGTTGAGAACAGTTTGGTTCAGCCTCAGACAGTTGCCAGCAAGAGGGATAGAGTCAGTGGCTAGGGAACGGAGTTTGTGTAGGGACCAAAAATAACGGTTTCAGTCTTCCCAATATTTAGTTGAAGGAAATTGCTGCTCATGAACCACTGGATGTTCAACAAGTTGTTAGATAACTTGGAGAGAGTGGAAGGGTCAAGAGAGGTGGTGATGAGGTAGAGCTGGGTGTCGTCAGCATACAAGTGGAAACTGCCATTGTGTTTTCAGATGATGTTGCTGAGGGCCAACATGTAGATGAGAAATAGGAGCGGAAAGTCACAGTCCCAGAATAAGGGGTTGGCCATTTAGGGCTAAGATGTGGAAAAATTTCTTCGCTCTGAGGGTTGAGAATCTTTGAAATTCCCCAACTGAGAGAGCTGCAAATGCTCAGTCATTGAGTATATTCAAGAATAAGAGCAATAGATTTTTGGAGACTAAGGGAATCAAGGAATATGAGGATAGGAAGGGAAATAAGAGTTGAGGTAGAAGATCAGCCATGATCATATTGAATGATGGAGCAGACTCGAGGGGCTGAATGGCCTACTCCTGCTCCTATTTCTTATGTCAGACATTCATCTCAATACTGCATGTCGCAGGAACAGAATGGTTCCCAACAAACCAACAGTCCTTGTGCTTCATTGTGCAATGTACTTGAAGACATTTCAGTGTGATAAATGCAAGTATTCATTTATGGTAACCTGGGAGAAGAACGGAACATGCCTGGAATGTAATGCTAAAAACTAAGTCAATAGAAAAGAGTTGGCGTTCCCTGTTATGTACTGCAGCTCGGGTGTAGAGACCAGCAATTTGGAGAGGATGTGTTTATCGCTGAGCATTTATCTCTGTCTAATACACTGTGCCTTTCATTTTGAGAACTGATAATGCTCACAATGGAAATTGTATTTCCATACCTTTATTTAGGCACAGTGCTGAAGACTTCTAGGTCAGGTACAGTGCAGGTTGATTGGACAGATTCCAGCTGTATCTGGCAGGCCAACATCAATCTTACGCTCTGAAAATTGGTCTTTTCTCCTCATTCATGTATTTATATCACTTGTAATGTAGCACGCATCCCTGAATGTAGGACAGGAATATGGATCAGCGGGCAGACTTTGAGTGCCATAGAGTTTTTCTATCACAAAACGACAGAGAGGAAAAGAAACTCTCTGGTCCTTTCAGCCTGTCCCGCACATTTGTGCTACCTTGTGCCTCACAATAGATAGACTCCCTCTCAATAACAGAAGCATCCTGTATACCCCACCTCCTAAAGATAAGAAAACCTTGCATTTATGTAGCCCCTCTGTCTCAGGTAGTGAATCAAAGTGTGGCATTCGTTATGTAAGTGTTACACACAGCCAGCTTGCCGAGTGGGAGTTGGTGCTATAACGGTAATGTCACTGGACTAGTAATCCGGAGGCCCAGGCTAATGACCTGGGGATATGCTTTCAAACCCCATCATAGCAACTGGTGGGGTTTAAATTCAATTAATTAACAAAAAGAAATCTGCTGAGATCATGGCTATTCATAGGAACGTAGCTGCTCAAGGATGAATCTGATAGGATGCAAGGTTAGATGTTGTTCTAGAATTTTGCTTGCCATACGAGTATATGAATTAGGAGCAGGAGTAGGCCACTCGGCCCCTCAAGCCTGCTCCACCATTCAATAAGATCATGGCTGAACTGATTGTAACCTGAGCTCCACATTCCTGCCTACCCCCAATAACCTTTCACCCCTTTGCTTATCAAGAATCTATCTACCTCTGCCTTAAAAATATTCAAAGACTCTGCTTACAACGCCTTTTGAGGAAGAGAGTTCCAAAGACTCACGACCCTCTGAGAGAAAACATTTCTCCTCATCTCTGCCTTAAATGGGCAAACCCTTATTTTTGAACAGTGACTCTGAGTTCTAGATTCACCCACAAAAGGAAACATCCTTTCCACATCCACCCCTCAGAATCTTATATGTTTCAATCAAGTTGCCTCTTACTCTTCTAAATTCCAGCAGATACAAGCCTAGCCTGTCCAACCTTTCCTCATAAGACAACCTACCCATGCCAGGTATCAGTCTAATAAACCTTCTCTGAACTGCTTCCAACACATTTACATCCTTCCTTAAATAAGGAGACCAGTACTGTACACAGTACTCCAGATGTGGTCTCGCCAATGTCCTGTATAACTGAAGCATAACCTCCCTACTTTTGTATTCAATTCCCCTCGCAATAAGCAATAACATTCTATTAGCTTTCCTAATTACTTGCTGTACCTGCATAATAACCTCTTGTGATTCATGCACTACGACACTGAGTTCCCTCTGCATCTCAGAGCTCTGCAATCTCTCACCATTTAGATAATATGCCTCTTTTTTATTCTTCCTGCCAAAATGGACAATTTCAGATTTTCCCACATTGTACTCCATTTGCCAGATCTTTGCCTATTCACTTTATCTATATCCCCTTGTCGACTTCTTATGTCCTCTTCACAACTTACTTTCCTACCTATCTTTGTGTCATCGGCAAATTGAGCAACCATACTTCTCTGGGAGGACCCACCATTCGTGGTTAACTAAAAAAGTTAAAGATAGTATCAGAATTAAAGAAAAAGCATATAATTGTGCAAAGATGGGTGGCAGGTCAGAAGATTGGACAGAATATAAAAAGCAGCAAAGAATGACTAAAAGATTATAAAGGAGGGAAAAGTAAGAATTTTTTTAAATTCATTCATGGGATGTGGGTGTCGCTGGCTAGGCTAGCATTTATTGCCCATCCCAAATTGCCCTTGAGAAGGTGGTGGTGAGCTGCCTTCTTGAACCGCTACAGTCCATTTGGGGTAGGTACACCCACAGTGCTGTTAGGAAGGGAGTTCCAGGATTTTGAGCCAGCGACAGTTTGATACCACCTTTAACTTTTTTAGTTAACCACAGATGGTGGGGCCTCCCTTTGGAACTTTTCTATCTCGTTGGAATGCATCTATTCTGTGTATTCTGAAATATCCCCTTAAATGTCTGCCACGGCATCTCTATTGACCTATCCCTCAACCTACTTTGCCAGTTCACTTTTGCTAGCTCTGCTTTCATGCCCTTATAATAGCCCTTTGGGGTGGAAGGGGATGGAGCAGAGAAGCTTGCAGAAGTTTTCATAGAACCCTAGAAAGTATGCCACGGAAGGAAGGAGGCCATTCAGCCTATCGAGTCTGTGCCACTTCATACAAAGAGCAATCTAATTTGAAAGCTAGTCTCAGTAATGGTGCCATGAAACTATCATCAATTGTCATAAAAAACCCAACTGATTCACTAATGTCCTTTAGGGAAGGAAATCTGCTGTCCTTGCCTGGTCTGGCCTACACGTGACTCCAGGCCCACAGCAATATGCTTGTCCCTTAACTGCCCTCTGCAATGGCCTGGCAACCCACCCAGTTCAAGGGCAATTAAGGATGGGCAACAAATGCTGGCCTTGCCAGTGACGCCAACATCCCATGAAAGAATTTTTTAAAAAAGCATTGCCATGAACAGATATTAAATCTGTGGGCTGAATTTTATAGCACCCCCCACCCCGACGTCGAGTGTCGTGCCGAGGTGACCGGAAAATGCCTCCGGCAGAAGCCCGCCATGGGCCTCGACACCGGGAAGGCCCGGCCAGGCCTGATATTGCCGCCAGCGGTGAGGCCTTATGCTAATAAATGAATTGATCACCTTCCCGCTGCCGCCATCCATTCCAGAGCAATATTGGTGCCGGTGGCCGGCACTCCCACGCCTTCGGATCCCTGTCCGGGGATCCAAGGCAGAACACTGGTGGGGAGGGGGGAGCAGGTGAGTTTTTCAATGCAAGATGGTGGGGAGCAGCGTCAGAGTCTTTTCATTGGTCTAGGGGATGTTGGGAAAGGGTAAAGTTTAAAGTTTGCAGGTGGGGGGGGAAGGTCAGGTGCACAAGGTAAGTGTTTTTGGGGCGAGAGAGCAGGTAATTAATTCCATGGTTATTCGGGGGGGGGGGGTTAGCGGGGAGAGGGGCAGGATTAATTTATTTCATTTTTTAATTTCAATGCAGCTTTAAATCTTCAAATTGAACTGAAGGGCTCGAAGCCCTTTAAAAATGACATCAGCACCTGCACAAAGGCTGCTGATGCCATTGCTGGAGGTGGACAGCCCCCCGCCGCCCCCCTCTCCCCTCCACTCCACGTCATCAGGGTTTGCGGTCCACCCCGGCCATTTAAATGAGCTGCCGCGCTGAATATCGCGGCGGCTGCACGACGTGCGGTCCGCGCTGGCAGACCGCCATTGTTTACGAAATCGGCGGCAGAGGTGTAAAATGCAGCCCTGCGTTTGGTTGAGAGTAAAATGGTGGCATAAGGAGAATTCACTGCTGTTCTTAATCAGGCGGAGGGGCCTCACATTGACATCCCATCCAAATTGCGGCAACTCCAACAATGCAGCAATTCCCAGGAGCATCTCGATTGACACCTGCAAATCCAGGAACGGGTCTCACACCCACGGCCTTACTATTTCAGAAGCAGGAGCCCCACTAGCTGAGCACAAGGTCCCTCATCACCAGCTTTCCATTCTTAACATATCCAGAACAATAACTGAAGATAGGGTGGAGTAGATGGTCCTGTGTGTTTGGGCGTGGACATTTGGGATCTCGGCCTGGACTGATTGAAATGAACGTACTCTGCTGTCATAGAGGTCATAATGAAAACAAGTTTGCATTCTCTCAACCCAGTTCCTAAGGTGTGAAGGCCAATGGCATGAAGTTTGGGTTTTGATAGAGGAGATAGGGAGAAACTTTCCATCAGGGGGAGGGTCAGTAACCAGAGGTCACAGATTTAAGATAATTGGCAACAGAACCAAGATGAGAATTCTTTTTAGACAGTGAATCATTATGATCTAGAATGCTCTGCCTGAGAGGGCAGTGGAAGCAGATTCATTGATAACTTTCTAAAGGCAATTGGATAAATACTTGGAAAGGAGACGTTTGCAGGGCTTTGGGGATCGGCAGGGGGAGTGGGACTAATTGGACAGCTGTTTCAAAGAGCCAGCACAGGTAAGATGGGCCGAATGGCATCCTCCTGTGCTGCACAATTTTTTCTTCTGTGAATTTGACCTTAACGATTGTTTCTATCTGCACCAATTCTTATCAATCTCAATCAGTGATGGTCCCTGACCTGCAGAGATCAAGGCTGTTCAAAGGAACATAGCTGTTCAAGAATGAATAAGGTAGGATACAAGGTTAGATACTATATTCTGGAATTTTGCTTGCGGGGGTGAGTGCAGAGAAGCTTTGCAGGAGCTTTCATAGAATCCCAGAATAGTACAACATAGAAGGAGGCCATTCAGCCCATTGAGTCTGTGACACGCTTTACAAAGAGCAATCCAATTAGTCCCACTCCCCCACTCATTCCTCATATCGCTGCAATTTTTTCTCCTTCAAGTATTTATCTAATTCCCTTTTGAAGGCTCCTATTGAATCTGTTTCCACTGCCCTAGCAGGCAGTGCATTCCAAATCCTAACCACTCTCTGCGCAAAAATGTGTTTCCTCATGTCGCCTCTGGTTCTTTCGTCAATTGCCTTAAATCTGTGCTGTCTGGTTATCAACCCTTGTGCCAACGGGAACAGTTTCTCTTCATTTACTGTACCTAAACCTTTCATGATTTTAAATATGTCTCTCAAATCACCTTTTAGCCTTCTCTGCTGTAAAGCAGTAGTTCGCAAAAGCAGTGGCTTCTATCCACAAAAAGCAGGACAAATCTAATCCAGCCAATTACCACCCCATCAGTCCACTCTCAATCATCAGGAAAGTGATTGAAGGTGTTATTGACAGTACTATCAAGTGGCATTTACTCAGCAATAACCTACTCACTGATGCTCAGTTTGGATTCCGCCAGCTCCAGACCTCAGTACAGTCTTGGTCCAAACATGGACACAGAGCTTAACTCCAGAAGTGAGTTGAGAGTGACTGCCCTTGATATCAAGAACAAAGAACAGTACAGCACAGGAACAGGCCATTCGGCCCTCCAAGCCTGCGCCAATCTTGATGCCTGCCTAAACTAACACCTTCTGCACTTCCGGAGCCCATATCCCTCTATTCCCTTCCTATTCATGTATTTGTCAAGATGTCTCTTAAACGTCGCTATCGTATCTGCTTCCACCACCTCCCCTGGCAGCAAGTTCCAGGCACTCACCACCCTCTGTGTAAAAAACTTGCCTCGCACATCCCCTCTAAACTTTGCCACTCGCACCTTAAACCTATGTCCCCTAGTAACTGACTCTTCCACCCTGGGAAAAATCTTCTGACTATCCACTCTGTCCATGCCGCTCATAACTTTGTAAACCTCTATCATGTCGCCCCTCCACCTCCGTCGTTCCAGTGAAAACAATCCAAGTTTTTCCAACCTCTCCTCATAGCTAATGCCCTCCAGACCAGGCAACATCCTGGTAAACCTCCTCTGTACCCTCTCCAAAGCCTCCACGTCTTTCTGGTAGTGTGGCGACCAGAATTGCACGCAATATTCTAAGTGTGGCCTAACTAAGCTGCAACATGACTTGCCAATTTTTATACTCTATGCCCCGACCGATGAAGGCAAGCATGCCGTATGCCTTCTTGACTACCTTATCCACCTGGACCTGTACGCCCACATCTCTCTGCCTGTCAGTACTCCTAAGGGTTCTGCCATTTACTGTATACCTCCCACCTGTATTCGACCTTCCAAAATGCATTACCTCACATTTGTCCGGATTAAACTCCATCTGCCATCTCTCCGCCCAAGTCTCCAACCGATCTATATCCTGCTGTATCCTCTGACAATCCTCATCATTATCCGCAACTCCACCAACCTTTGTGTCGTCCGCAAATATCAAGACAGCATTTGACCGAGTGTGGCATCAAGGAGCCCTAGTAAAATTGAAGTCAGTGGGAAAACTTTCAGGTAGTTAGAGTCATACCAAGCACAAAGGAAGATGGTTGTGGTTGTTGGAGACCAATCATCTCAACCCCAGCACATCACTGCAGGAGGTCCTCAGTGTAGTGTCATAGGCCCAACTGTCTTCAGCTGCTTCAACAATAACCTTCCCTCCATCATAAGTTCAGAAGTGGGGATGTTCACTAATGATTGCACAGGTAGTGAAGCAGTCCATGCCTGCATGCAGCAATACTTGGACAACATTCAGGCTTGGGCTGATAAGTTGCAAGTAACATTTGCGCCACACAAGTGCCAGGCAATGACCATCTCCAACAAGAGAGAATCTAACCATCTCCCCTTGACATTCAACGGCATTACCATCTCTTAATACCCCAATATCAACATCCTGGGGATTACCATTGACCAGAAACTGAACTGGAGTAGCAATGTAAATACTGTGGCAACAAGAGCAGGTCAGAGGCTGGGAATTCTGCAGTGAGTAACTCACTTCCTGACTTCCCGAAGCCTGTCCATCATCTACAAGGCACAAGTCAAGAGTGTGATGGAATACTGTCCACTTGCTTTGGATGCAACTCCAATAACACTCAAAGCTCAACACCATCCAGGACAAAGCAGCCCGCTTGATCGACACCCCATGCACTACCTTAATCATTCACTGCCTCCACCACCAGCGCACCATGGCAGCAGTGTGTACCATCTACAAGATGCACTGCAGCAACTCATCAAGCTTCCTTCAACAGCACCTTCCAAACTCGCGACCTCTACCACCTCAAAGGATAAGGACAGCAGATGCATGGGAACACCACCACCTGCAAGTTCCCCTCCAAGCCTCACACCATCCTGACGTGGAACTATATCACCGTTCCGTCACTGTCACTAGGTCAAAATCCTGGAACTCACTTCCTAACAGCACTGTTGGTGTACCTACACCCCACGGACTGCAGTGGTTCGGGAAGGCATCTCACCACCACCTTCTCAAGGGCAATTAGAGATGGGCAGTAAATACCGGCTTTGCCAGTGACACTCACATTCCAAGAATGAATGGAAAAAAAGTACCATAAAAATCTTCCAGGGACTCCGCGAAATAATCTCTCTTGCGGGTAAGGGAGAAAGAAAAACACAAGGTGAGTGAAGAGAAGGAAGAAAAAAAGTCAAACCTCCCACTTTGTACAAGTTAACAGTAATTAGTCCCACATGAGTCGCCAACAAGATGTCCACCCCCAAAGCTGCCGACTTCTTCACAGTGATGGGCACCTCGGCTGCCATGGTTATCAGCGGTGACTCATGCATTTACTTTCAGTGGGAGGGGAGTTGGCAGGCCAGCAGCTGCTGTGATACTCTTGTGTATTCAGTTTGGACTCATGCAGTGAGCAAGTGCCATTATAACACAACCTGGCCTGCTGAGTCTTTCCAGTAATTTTATTTATATTAATGTCTGGTTGGTTTGATTCTTGTAATTGTGGAAAAGCTGTCAGGCTGACTCAGAGGTCCTGCAACCATTAAGGTTTGAGAACCACTGCCCTCAGGAGAAGAACCTCGGTTTCTTCAGTCTATCCACATAACTGTAATCCCTCATTCCTGGAACCATTCTGGTAAATCTCTTCCATACCCTCTCCAAAGTCTTCACGTCCTTCTGAATGTGTGGTGCCCAGAATTTATTTTTTTCCTCAGCCATTTAAATCTTATGGATGATAGAGTAGACTGTATATGGTCTGTAGTAGGAACTGGGCTTGATAAGTTCAAGGCCTTGTTCTCGTCATACTTACGTATTTGCAAACTGGTAAACTTACTCAAACACAGTGCAAGGACATCTGATTTGGAAATAGGAATTGGGAAGAGAGCATCCAAGTCAATGCAGTGAGGAGCATACATCCCAGTTTAGGCCTGGATTGACAAAGCAGGTATCTTAATTTATCTTCAGCACTGGCATGTGGGGAGATATCAGGGATGGGAAGGAATTATTGGGTGGGAAACAACAAGGAAATATGTGACTTGCTTGTGGCTCAGTGACAATCAATTTTGTACTTCTTAGTCATTGAAGAATGATACATTTGGTGAACTTAGGCACCATTTTCGGAAACCACTGCCCAGTATGATAGCGGACATATGAAATTTTGTTTGTGTTCTGTCCATCAATCAAAGAGAAATACATTTTCCTAGACAGTGAGTGGAGATTGGCAATATCTCCAAAAGCTGATCCATTACCGCTAAGATCAGCTTGCCATCTTTAATAAGGGCAGCTATGTCAAAAGGCTTTTTTTATTGAATGAACAGTTTTAGAGAGCTTTGCATCTCCTTGGACTTGCTGTCTTAATATTGTGTAATCATAGATGATGTACTTTGCAGCAGAACTCTATCCGAAGTAAACCCTGGCATTTTGTCGCCTCAGAAAGAAAAAAGTTATTTTCGATTTGTTTTTGATTGAATTTTCAGGTGTTTTTTAAGCAGAAGAACGTCCATGTTGGCAAATGGAACACTTCAGGAGAGGTTAGAAGGAATTAGGCAGAGGGTTGTTAGAGAATGAAATGCTTTTTGTGATTGATGTAGAGATCATTGCACCCTTGAAGGAACAATTGGACAAATGTTTAGAAGTAGTGGAAGATATAGGGAGAGGGCAGGGCAGCGGGATTGTTCGTGCAAAGATCCAGTACAGACCTGATGGGCTGAATGGCTTCCTTCTGTGCTGTAAACTTCTATGGTTCCATTTTTGTCATAAAATACCAAGCAAGCTCTCAGGTTAGGCATAGAAAGGGTCTAAAATGGACTGAAGCCCTTTCTGAAGTGGCCCATCAAGTACTCCCATTGTCAGTGATGGCAGAGGTCGGATCCAGAATCAAACACCCTGTGCAGTAATGTTCTCCCTCAGAATATTCTCCCTGCCCAATGATACCAATGTGACATTTACATTTACAGCACCAGCCGTTCTTGTAGCTGTTAATTCTGTGCGGTGGATTCCACTCGGGGATGTAAGTTTATCAAACTCATCTCACAGGACAATCACATAGCTGAGCAGAAGAGAATATTTTCATTCCGTCAATCTGGGGCAGTTTTGAACCCAGGTCCCAGGAGTGGAAGGGCAGTATTACCACCCTGGTCAGTCTCCCATCCAGAACACCCTAAAAATAAGGTAATCGATTGCTGTCTGAAAGTTGGGGAGAGGAGAGGGAGTGAATGCTTTGCAATAATCCCGCCGACTTGATCCTGCCACTGAGAACAGATTAAATTGCCAGTGCAGACGATTAGCAAGATGTCCAGTTAGAGCTGGCCAAGATCTCACACGATATTATCGACATTCAAAACTACAACTGATAAAATGCATATAAACGCATTAAAGTTAGCCAGATTCCTTGTAATTGATTCATAAAAGGGTTTCAAAAAGATATACTACTGTCATTTTTAAAATAATTGCTTCATAATTTAGCACTTTAATTTAGCATTTAATGTAACAATAAAGATGCATTTGGAAGCGCTTTTTTAAATTCATTTGTAGGATGTGGGCGTCGCTGGCCAGGCCAGCATTTGTTGCCCATCCCTAATTGCCCTTGAGAAGATGATGGCGAGCTGCCTTCTTGACCCGCTGCAGTCCTTGGGGTGTAGGTACACCAATAATGCTTTTAGGATGTGATTCCCTCTGTGGGACTCCATGATGCATAGGAAAATAAGAAATAGGAGCAGGACTGGCCCATACGGCCCCTCCAGTCTACTCTGCCATTCAGTAAGGTTATGGTTCATTTGCAACTAGGTAGCCCGAAATGTCAAGTGCCTGGAATTTTTGCGGAAGTGGGGGTGTTCTCTGGTGGGTAATCAAAAAAATGACAGGGGAACTATTGTCACCATCAAACACTCATCAGGTCAGCTGCATAGTCAACAGCTGCACCCTCTGTAAGCTTGAGCTTGTTCAAAGTTTTAGCTGCTGTTTGTATTCTAACTCTATCTGTGAGGGCTTGTGAAGGAGAGAGATGCATTTACTTGCCAATAAAGCAGTGCACTTCTGAAAATTGTTCATATGGTTGAGCAGGTCGAAAAAGATCATCTGAAATGTGCAAGTTGCAAATTAGAGGCTCATTGCATTATAAATTGATTTTGAAATGAGAGCTGGAGTTTTTTTGTGATAGAAATGTTGAAGTTAAAAAGTATCTGCATTGTCAACAGAACTCTAGACCGTAGGGAAATGATTTGCCAACTCTGGTTGAATTGATTCCTGAGATTTCATCAAGTGAGGTCCCACTGCCCCGCTCCCACCATTGGTCACCTGATACAGCATCATCATGGTGCACCGCCTTTCTGTGGCCAATTGGAAATCAAAGTGATTCCCGACAACGCAGCGGCCCGCTGACGTCATCAGAGTGCTGCAAGCTGTGCACATGCGCAAACGGGCTCCTGCTCTCTTCTCATGCACGGCCTGCCGTCTTGCCAGGGTTGGTTGGTCCATGCGGGGAAAAAACTTCATTGTGTAACGCGCCTGGTCGGTCTCCAAGCATGCGCTTGGTGTTCGCGCATGTGCGGTAAAGCGTCCGATTGTTCACCGTTCCTCGCTTCCCGCAACCCCTCCCACCCCGCTGCTAGCTTGTTGAAATGGCCATTTTTTGTGTGTGAGGCTAGTGATTAAGAGCAGGGGTTTCAACCATAGCAGATATCATAAGTCACTCACGATCTTGTCCTCATTCAAAATCAGACACATGGTCACTGGACAGCAATCAAAAGTGGTTGCCCTGATTTTTCGCACTTTTCCCTCCTCCTCGCTTGCCACATCCCCCCCCCCCACCCCACCCTCCTGCTGCTCACACCCCCCCCCCCCCCCCATCACGCCCTGGCCTCTCGCTCCCCGCTACCCCCCCCCCCACTTCCAGCCGCTAGCTCTAGGCCCACTTCCCTCCTCTCGGCCACTCGCTCAACCTGTCATCCCTCCCGGCCTGCCTTGCTTCTTCAGGTGGCGCTCGAAGACTGATCGAATGTGGGAGCGAGTGGCCGAGAGGAGATAAGCGGGCCTAGAGCTAGCGACTGGAGGAGGGCGCGGGGGTGGGAAGCGGGAAGAGAGCAGCCAGAGAGCAGGGCAGGGGAGTGGGGGGGGAACGGGAAGTGCAGAGCAGGAGGCCAGAGAGTGGGGTGATAAATCTGTGAGAAATTGAGCAGCTACATTTTCTATGATAAATTGAGCAGCGCCATTTTTAACCCTGGCAGCTGCCTAAACATCGCAGTGAAATTTCAGTGGAAGAGGCTGTATTTGCGCATGTGCTAGTACTGTGCCACCTAGTGGTTGCGTTGTCAGCGAACGCAGCCATTGGAAATTGAACAGACTCTTCATGGCCCAGTGGAATGATTCTTGACTTTCAAACAGCCTAGGCGATAACTCCCTATCGTTTAGTTACTTTTTTCCCTGTTTCTGGTTTACTCACGTTCTTCACCACCCCAGCAGAGAGCGTGGGAAGATGCACTACTTTGAAGGCAGCTGCTAGAAGATGCTTTTAAAACAGAATCCCCCTCCCCCACCCCATCATAGATCTAGTCTATCTCTAATGATCTAACTCTCTCTCTCTACATACACATACATATGTACATACATATGCATATCTCCATCTCTCTGTATCTCTGTACATATCTCTGTCTGTCTCTCTGCCTGTCTCTTTCTGTCTATCTCCCTCTCTGTTTCTCTCTCTTTCACTCTCTATCTCTCTCTATATCATTCTGTTTCTTTATCTCTCCCTCCCTTTCTCTCTAGCCTTCTTTCTCACTCTCTATCTATTGCTCTATCATTCTTTCTATTCCTCTCTCTCACTTGCTGTCTAACATTCTGTCACTCTATATTCCTTTTTATCACTCTCTCTACCCATTTATCTATAAATATCTTTCGATTTCTCTATCTCACTCTCATAGTTTATATCTCTCTGTCTGTGTCTCTTTCTATCCCTCTATCATTCTGTCTCTCTCTATCTCTATCTCAATCTCACTCTCACTGTGGAACATCTCAGCTCACTATTTCCCTATGGTGACACATGTGAACCTGTCAGCTTGGCTTAGTTGTTCTCACTCTCAGCTCCTTCGCTTTCCCAATTCAGCATGTTGAGGAGTCAACCAGCCAGCTGCCATGGCAACGCCACTGGTCACAACCTGTTTGAGCTTCTAACACAAGCTGGTTTGCATCCTTCCCTGGGGCAAAGTCATTCTCTGAAGGCAACCTATGCCAACAGTGCAAATGTGGTCACGCCATTCAGGAGGAGCTGAGGACGGACTGGCATAGAGCCCTTCTGTAAAACGGAGTACAGACCAGAAACATAGGAACAGCAGTAGGCCATTCAGCCCCTCCAGCCTGTTTTACCATTCAATTAGATCATGCCTGATCTGTATCTTAACTCCAACTACCTGCCTTGGTTCTGCAACCCTTAATATCTTTGCTAATAAAAATCTAGCAATCACAGTTTGAAGTTTTCAATTGACCTCCAGCCTCAACAGCTTTTTGAGGGAGAGAGTTCCAGATTTTCACTACTTTTTGTGCGAAGAAGTGCTTCCTGACATCACCCCTGAATGGGCCTAGCTCTAATATTAGGGTTATGCCCCCTTGTTCTTGACTCTCTCCACCAGAGGAAATAGTTTTTCTCTAATACCCTATCAAATCCTTTAATCATCTTTAACACCCCAAGGGAATACCAGCCTCGTCTATGCAACCTGTCCTCATAATTTAACCTTTCTGAGCCCCAGAAAGGGCACAGGATTGGGTGTCAGGCCTGTGTGGGGTTTTGCATGAGGGAAGCACAGTTGACGGTGAGCAGGAACCTACTCTGCCAGCATTTGCTGGTAAATGTAAGCCATGGCTGTTCTGATGGTAACAGATACCTTCTCAAACTGCCATTTAAAAATTAAATGTGGAGTTGGATTCCCTGGCCGGAATTTTACATTGGGCGGCAGGCCCCGCCCACCAGCCAAAAAGTCCAGGGCAAGCCCCCTCTGCCTCGCCTGAGGGCCGGGCCAGGATTTTACATGACCCAGGCCCTTAATTGGCCTTGGGTAGGACTTCCACCCCTCTGCGGCAGGAACGGGGTTTTGTAGTGGGGGTAGTTGGACCATGGGGGAGGGGCCCCAGCCTGCAAGGAGGCCGCCAGGTTTTGCTGGGCGGCCTCCTGGGGGACCTCAGCTGCCCACTGGTGAAAATAGCAGTGGCGGCGGGAGGAAGCCCTTAAGAGGCAGTTAATTGGTTCATTTAAGGGGCTTGATTGGCCTGGGGAAGGCAGACCGTTTCTCGCTGCCGCCGTCCCTTATAAAATTGCAGCGGTAGCGGGAAGGCGTTGGGAATGACACCCCCTCGCCTCCCATTCAATTTTACAACCACCCACCGCTCCTGCCTCCAGCCCACTCCTGGTAGGGGGGTGGGGGGGGTGGCGTGCAATTTCGGCCCTCTCTTTTAGAAATGGGTCTCTCCAGATCCCAACAGGAGTGGGGTGGTGGGGGGGGTGGGGGGGTGGTGGCAGTAACAGATATACTAACCCCACCGTCTCATAAATCGCGAGACATGCTCTTTAAACCCAAGCGATTTGGTATAAAAATCAGGTGTTTGTTTTTCAAACATAAACCAATATTGATTGACAGTTGGTTTATAAACCTCAATAATGATTTATTTAATCTGTAACAGGTCAGAGCTCTTTACAAAAACTATATTATTGCATCCGAAAATGCTTTACAAAAAACTTTTTAAAAGTCCTCCCTGTTATCCCTGCACATGTTTCCCACCATCTCACACCACAGCTACTGGAGTTAATTGCCAATTAGTGCCAGGCCTGCAATGTGAATCCAGCCCTATTAGGAGCCAAGGCCCCAGGAACGCCAAAGCCAGTGTCTCTCAGCTGGATGATAGCTAGGTTCCAAAGGTAACCAACCTAAATCATTGCACAAACCAGTTCTCCACCTCTTCCACTTCAAAATCTCTGTTGTCCGAGCAGATTCCAATCCCTGAAAATGCAGCTAAAATAGGAAAGGTAGAATATTCCAGGCACAATGCCTGATTTTAACTGTGCAAATGGGTGGGTTTTCAATGAGTTAAAATCTCGCCCAATGGCTCTCACTGATCTGTGTTGATGAATCCCACTCTTTAAAATAGGCACAGCTTCACGGGATTAACTGGGCCTTCCCCTCTTTAACAGACTCTCACAAAGACCTCACTCCCTAAAACCAGCAGCTGAACCTGAGCTACAATTCCCAGAGCGATTTGCTACGTCTCTCTCTCTCTCTTTCAATTTATCTATCTCCCCCCTCTCTCTCTCTCGCTCTCTCTCTTCCCCCCCGACTCCCTCCCCCGCCCCCACCACTTCCCCGGGCCTCCATCTTACTCGGTTCCAGGCACTCTCTGTATCTAAAATAAAAGCAAAATCCTGCAGATACTGGAAATCTGAGATAAAAACAAGAAATGCTGGAAATACTCAGCAGGTCTGGCAGCATCTGTGGAGAGAGAAGCAGAGTTAGCGTTTCAGGTCAGTGACCCTTCTGTGACTCTCTGTATCTCGCCATCTTCTTGCTTCCACCGCCAGCTTCCCCTCTAACCTTGACATGGCGGCTGGCACTTGGGTAACAGCGCACAGCAGAGCACTGAAAGATCATGTTCACTTCATTCGTACCCACATTTCTGAGAAATCCTGAGACTTCAGAACCCTTGCTACATCACGAAAGAGGCCTAATTTAACTGAGAAATCACACCTCTTGCAATAACTTTGTCAGACTTGGCTTGTCCGGAGTAGGGTTGCCAAATCTAGTTGGGTGTATGTTTGCCAACACTCCAGGATTGCCCTGGAGACTAATCTTCAGGACACCTCTGGAAGTAAATCCGTGGAGAAAATGTCAGGTAATCGGGATTCAGTGGAGTTGGGGTGGGGGGGACACTTTCTGCTCTTCTTGGCTCCACAGGAATGGTTTTTGCATTTTGCTTTAAAGAAAACTTTTGCTGGCGGTCACTGATTAGGCCATTGAGGATTCTGAATTCTTCTTCCCCATTCCTCAATAAGCTGTTTCCTGGAGTGCACCTAAAAGACAGGTTTTAAGTCCTTCATTCATAGCTAAAGGGCCTAATGCCTGTTTCACAGCGGCCGACAGGGACACCTAAAAAAAATCACCCAATCTTATATCAGTGCCTTTATCATCTTTTAGGTGGCCTTTAAGCCATCATTTACACGCCAGTTTTTCTACATAAAACAGCATCAATAATGTCCGATTTGAAATTAGTTTTGTTCGGAGAAAATAGAAAATTGAAATTGATACAGACAATAGAAGGTAAACTGAGACAATCTTCATACTGTGGGTGTGTGTGTTTGTGGCCTACACAATTAATACTCACTAATAACCCACTAATATTGCACCAAGAAGGTCATTTCAAGCTCGATGTCTTCATCAGTGATTTCCCCGAGTTCCTCGAGCTAGGAAGATTCATCACTGATGCCAGTGTTTGTAATTACTGGGACATTAGCAATTGATCTGGGCTAATTTGCTCAGAGGCTGAAATTTTCACTCAGCATTTCAGAGTAGACTATCCTAGCTTGTGCCATTTCTACATTGAATCACGTGGGGAAAAAAGCAGTCATCACTGAGGCTCCGAAGCCTAGGATTACCAACCCTGCAGGCTTGCCCAGGAGTCTCCAAGAATTGAAGATTAATCTCCAAGGCACTTTTTTTAATTATTCACGGGATGTGGGGACTGCTGGCAAGGCTGGCATTTATTGCCCGTCCCTAATTCCCCTGGAGAAGAACTGGTGAGTCACCGCCTTGAATACAACTGAGTTGCTTGCTAGGCCATTTCAGAGGGCAGTTAAGAGTCAATCACATCGCTGTGGATCTGGAGTCACATGTAGGCCAGACCGGGTAAGGACAACAGATTTCCTTCCCTAAAGGACATCAGTGAACCAGGTGTATTTTTAGGACAATTGGTAGTTTCCTGATCACCATTACTGCTACTAGCTTTTAATTCCAGATTTATTTATTGAATTAAATTTAAATTCTGCAGCTGCTGTGTTGGGATTTGAACTCATGACTCCCAATAATTAGTCCAGGCTTCTAGATTACAAACCCAGTAACATAACCACTATGTCAGCAAAACCCAGAGGAAAACGATCATAGGGCCATTGAAAGAATTGCACTTTTTTTTCATTTTCTTTGAACATGTTTGTTTATTAATTCTAACAATACAGGAGTGAAGGGGGGGAAGGGCTGTTTGACAGTCAAGAGTCATCCAATTGAGTCGTGAAGAGTCTGTTTGATTTCCGATTGCCCATGAGATGGTGGAGCACAGCAAGGATTGACTTGTTGGGTAACCAGTGGCGGGAGGGTGGGGGCGGGGCAATCGGAGTTAGGACGTCATTAATGAAACCTCCAGGAATACAGCTAATCACAGTTGGCAATACTGATTTGATACAGGTGTTCAAAATCATGGAGGGTCTGGACAGAGTAGGATAGAGATTGTTCCCATTGGGTTGCGATCCAGAGGACATCGATTTAAGGTGAATGGCAAAAGAACCAGAGGCGACATAAGGAAAAACGTTTTTGCGCAGTGAGGTTAGGATCTGGAATGCGCTGCCTGAAAGTGTGGTGGTGGCAGCTTCAATCATGGCTTTCAGAAAGGAATTGGATAATTATCTGAAGAGAAATGATTTGCAGGGTTACGTGGAAAAGGAGGAGGAGGAGTGGGACTAGCTGAGTTGCTCTCATGTTCTATGATTCTATTCTATGGTTCTACTGAGACAGATTGTAACTCAGAGCAAAGATGACTAGGATTTTAGCTGCACTTCATTTTGCCCTGTTTCATCTGAAGGATTTTCCAGTTTAGCTTTGACCTTAATTGAGGGGCTCTGAATGTAAAGTAATTGTAATATATCCCTGTGGCACTAGCAGACAAAATGGACACCAAGCATGGCCAGTTCAAGGAAGTGTTTATTTACATCATTACATCATCATGTCATTAGCATAATATACAAATACATTACATTGCCTCCCCTTCTGAAAGAAAAGTATTTTTCTTTTTTGTTTTTCTACATTGAACTATATCGACAAATCAAGTTTAATGACTGGTTTACGTAGTCTTTCTGATCTGCTTACAGGTTTTGGTATAGAGTCAGGTTTTGAACTGCTTGGTTTTGGTTCAGTAAATAAAGAAGATCTAATTTCTTCTTAGAAATTGGTATTTCAGACACTGAAGTCTGAACTGGTTCAAACTCTGCCATGAGCTTGTGATCAAGTGAATCGTGCTCATGTTTTGGTTCATCCCTTGCAGGATCATGTGATCTACATGGACATTTCTCACTTTTTCATCAATTTCAACCATGTATCTTTTGGTTCCACACACTTTGATTACATTTCCCACTTCCCACTTGTGTGACTTGTGAAGGGGACTATTTATATTTATATTTTCTATGTTTCTATGACTCGAAACATGAACATGCTCATTTTCCTTCTCATAAAAGTCTACATGAGCTCTTTGAAATAGTCGAGTTGGCCATGGCCACGATTGCAAAGGAGTTTTAGGTGACATTTCTAAAGTTTTGGCAACCAGTACATTTGCTAACCAATGATTCTACTATCTCGACATGGCCAATGAACAAAACCTCTTGCTATGGATTTCAGACTGACTATTCCTGTGTGCTCGGTATGGAATTCTGGTAGAATCCTATCTCTCAAAGAACTAGGTACCACCACTCTATGATCCCACTTAATGCAGCCCTGTTCACGAAACAACTCACTGACAGTTGTAGAATGGCTTCAGTTCCTCATCTGTACACTGGTCAAATTCTGCCCATGTCTGTTCGTTAACTCTTTTCAACACTGAGTCTTTCTGAATTGCAGCTGCAATTTCAGTTGCAGTGATTGGAAAGTCATGGTGGACAGTATTCGTTATACTCTCTCAAGATTAACCCTTTCATACCCTTATTCTACAATTTCCTACTCCTATTTTGAAGATTACACCTTCACAGCCTATTTCTGTGTCCTCATGAAGCAAACATGGCAGTGTGACAGTGATAGTATTCTCTTTCGAACTGCGATATTCAGTGTTATACTCATACTGTGAGAAAAGCAGAGCCCACCGCTGCATCGTCAGTGTTGCATACTTTGGTCCCAGAATAGCTATTAGGGGTTTATGATGTCTCACAAGCATGATGTTTCTACCCAACAAAAACTGGTGAAATTGTTTGACTCCAAAGATGATTCCAAGCACTTCCTTTTCTATATGCGCGTAGTTGCGTTCACTCTTGGCCAGGGTACGCGACACAAATGCTATGCGTTTCACTTGACTATCATCCATGACATGACTGATCACTGCAACTCCATTGTTTGAAATGTCTCATTCTAGCTTCAGGTCATGATTTGCGTCCTAATGAATGAGTAATACATCACTGGACAAGCTTCTCTTACATGCATCATAAGCATCTTGTTGTGCTTTAGACCATTCCCATTTCACATCTTTCTTCAACAACTCATGTAATGGAGCTACCACCATTGTAAGTTCAGGCAGAAATCAGGAGTAGTGTTGGACCATGCCTGGAAAAGATCTGAAGTTCGCAGATGACACGAAAATTGGTGGTGTTGTAAATAGTGAGGAGGAAAGCCTTAGATTACAGGACGATATAGGTGGGCTGGTAAAATGGGCGGAGCAGTGGCAAATGGAATTTAATCCTGTGAAGTGTGAGGTGATGCATTTTGGGAGGACTAACAAGGCAAGGATGGTAGGACACTAGGAAGTACAGAAGGTCAGAGGGATCTTGGTGTACTTGTCCATAGATCACTGAAGGCAGCAGCACAGGTAGATAAGGTGATTGGGAAGCCATATGAGATACATGCCTTTATCAACCGAGGCATAGAATATAAGAGCAGGGAGGTTATGATGGAGCTGTATAAAATGCTAGTTAGGCCACAGCTGGAGTACTGTGTACAGTTCTGGGCACCACACTATAGGTGTATATGTGATTGCACTGGAGAGGGTGCAGGGGAGATTCACCAGGATCTTCCCTGAGCTCGAGCATTTCAACTATGAAGAGAGACTGAAAAGGCTAGGGTTGTTTTCCTTAGAGCAGAGAAGGCTGAGGGGGGACATGATTGAGGTATACAAAATTATGAGGGACATTGATAGGTTAGATAGGAAGAAACTTTTTTCCTCAGTGGAGGGGTCAATAACCAGGGGGCATAGATTTAAGGTAAGGGGCAGGAGGTTTAGAGGAGATTTGAGGAAAATTATTTTCACCCAAAGGGCAGTTGGAATCTGGAACGCCCTGCCTGAAGAGGTGGTAGAGGCAGGAACCATCACAACATTTAAGAAGTATTTAGATGAGCACTTGAAACGCCATAGCATACAAGACTACGGGCAAAGTGCTGGAAAATGGGATTAGAATAGTTAAGTGCTTGATGGCCAGCACAGACACGATGGGCTGAAGGGCCTGTTTCTGTGCTGTATAACTCTATGACTCTAAACTCAGACACATCTTGTGGCTATGGATAAAAACAGAAATTGCTGGAAATACTCAGCAGGTCTGGCAGCATCTGTGGAGAGAGAAGCAGAGTTAACGTTTCGTCAGAAAGCTATACACTTCCGGGACAATTTCTGTTAGCAAAATTGCTTCTTGCACTCAAGAATTACCTTGTTCTGAGTCTTGAGCTCTTCACTTTCACCTTCAAGTTCCAAAATGTTATTAGCTCTGAAAAACATATCCATTCTTTCAATATGCAAACTGAATGGTTCTTGAGCCCTCTCATATGCTCCTAGACTTCCAACGCATCCCATGGTTGTAGCCGTATCGTCACTTTTCCAAATTCACAGTAACCCAGTAAACACTTTATTGCGGCTGCTTGTAACTGTGATACCTAAAACCAGTCTAGCTGGCGGTTGAAAATATTCTCTTACCCAAATGATCACTTTGAATCCAATGCACATTAGCACACTGTGGCATATCCCATTTAACTGAGGAGATAGATTGAGGCTCAGGCTTTGCACAATCCAGCCAAAACCTCTGCCACCTGAGCGGGTAATTCACCAAGACCTTGGCTGATCTTGTTCACTGCAGTCCTCGCTGCTGTCTGCTGCCTATATTTACAGGCTTGTAGCTCATCCTCATCGCCATTTCCTGCAATATATTTGGGTGGCACTAGCAGAGAAAATGGGCACCAAGCACGGCCAGTTCAAGGAAGTGTCATTAGCATAATATACAAATATATTGCCGGATCGGTAAATTGGTTTTCCTCAGTCGGAAATTGCGATGTGCCATCTCTGAGCGGCCTCTCAGTAATGCGTTCTTTTATGCTGTTTGATGCAACATAAATGAGATGTGTGGAGTCCTGTTGGTTGAAGATCTCAAACAGGTTTATTAACAGCTAAACTATTATATACAGAGCAAACTATTTACAGAACTTTACTCTAGGTGTTACAGTTGCAGTGACTTTGGCTTATAGTCACATGACTGCATCCTGGTACCTAGCTTATTAGCATACTAAGATCTTAAAGGGAGATCACTCTTAAAGGTAATCATACAACATCAGGTTCTTGAGGAGCCAAACCAGCGGAGGAAGTGTTCCTCCTGGCTGTACAAAACAACAAGGGGCCAGTTATCGCTGACCTTCGCTCCTCTCCCTGACACCCTCACCCCCGCCCCCCCACAACCCCCATCACCTAAATTCACTTCTGAGCTTCGGTAGCGAACTGGCACATAGCAGGATCCCACAAACAGCAATGTGATGATGGCCAGACAATCTTTTTTTTGTGATGTTGGTTGAGGGATAAATATTGGCTCAAGGACGTCATGGAAAACTCCCTTTCTCTTCTCTGAGCTAATGCTGCGGGAGCTTTTTACCTTCATCTAAATGGGCAGATGGGGTTTAAAGACAGCACCTCTGAGAGTGCAGCAGTCCTTCAGCACTGCACTGGGAGTGTCAGCCTCGAATGTGTGTTGAAGTCTCTGGAGTGGGAGGTGAACCTTCTGACTCAGAGGTGAAAGTGTTACCCACTGACAGTGGACACATACGGACACTGGTTGAAGCCAGGACTGGGCAGATTTGTGATGCCTCCCGTGGCCAAAAGGCCTTCTTTTGCTCCTTGTCAAGGTTCCCGCAAAACAAATTACCATGCAAGGGCAGAGTGGCAACGGAGGGTGCCGGCACCTAGAGGGCAAGGGAGAGGAGCAATAGGAGAAAAGAACTCCATCAGTGTTCCTGTTTAGAATATAAATGGCCACTTTACGCTTTCTAACTGTGGGTCTCCTCAATATTTCAAAGTCAAATAAAAACTCGCTCCATACACTAGGTTTACAGAGAGCAGATTAATGTCTTGATGCAAGTATCTCCCAGCGCTCATTCTTCCAACCTGCTACAAGGCGATTTGTTCAACCGCTGTGTCCCATTTTTAGAATTTATTACCAAAGCAACAACTGAGTCAGTCCCGGCACTAATTGGGGATTATAAAGGCCTCTGCTTATCATGCTGGAGCCTCTCCTTATCATGCTGGATGCTCTCATAATATTATCTGTGTACCAGCTCAATCAGGCAGCTCATTAGACAGCCAGTAAAGACCTGTTTTTTTTTTATATATGTGTGTGTGTTTAATTCCAGAGAAAATTGAACTTCCCATAAGCGGATCTATCCAAAATAAACCGAGGGTTGCAGCAAATCTAGTTCTTCTCGAACTTACTCCTCACTGTCATCCCCATCGGCCTGGATGGAGGATCTCAATTTGCAGTGAGAAATTATCAGACGTGCCAGCACAAAATCACAGAGAATCATACAACACAGAAGGAGGCCATTCAGTCCATCAGTCCTGTGCTGGCTCTTTGAAAGAGCTATCCAATTAGTTCCACTCCCCTGCTCTTTCCCCATAGCCCTGCAAAGTTTCTTCCCCTTCAAGTATTTATCCAACTCCCTTTTCAAAGTTACTATTGAATCTGCTTCCACTGCCCTTTCAGGCAGCGCGTTCCAGATCACAACATCTCGCTGTGTAAAAAACATTCTCATTTCCCCTTCAGTTCTTTGGCCAATTATCTTAATTCTGTGTCCTCTGGTTACTGACCCTTCTGCAGTGAAAACATTTTCTCCCTATCTACTCTATCAAAAACCCTCGTAATTAACTTAATTTCTGTTGGAAAATTCCTTCTCCTCTCAGCAACTCTCGAGGGTATTGTCTCTTGGTAAGAGTGGGATTTGTCTCAGGACAGGTACAGCTTGGGGTTAGATACAGAGTAAGCTCCCTCTATACTGTCCCATCAAACATTCCCAGGACAGGTACAGAACGGGGTCAGATACAGAGTAAAGCTCCCTCTACACTGTCCTATCAAACACTCCCAGGGCAGTACATCTGAGTGAGACCAGGTAAGGATGAAAGATTTCCTTCTTTAAAGGGACATTGGTGAACAAGTTGGTCTTTTATGTCAATCCGACAATCACGCAACCGTACCCTTTAGTTTCAAGTACTTGTTTTAGAGAGGGAGACAGAGCAAAGTAGAGAGGTACATCAGCCTTACTCCTGATCATTATGGGGAAAGAGCAGGGGGGGAGTGGGGCGAGTTGGATATCTCTTTCAAAAAGCCTGCACAGGCACGATGCTGTATGATTCTCCAAAGAGAAGGGGAAGCAGTCAGAGGTGTAAGACTGAGAGGAGGAAACCTGTGAGTAGGAGATGGTTAAGCAACTGTCTCAGTGATATGGCTGTTGAGAAAATCAGTTGCAGTCCTTGCAGGTCCTTGGTTATCTGCCTCGTGTGGTTTAATTTCTAAACACAGATTTTCTCCAGCTGAGTGCCTGCTTGGAATTGGCCTAATCTCTCAGTTCATGGCTTGTCTCGTTCATCCTGGTTATCAGGGCTGAACACACACCGGCCGAGTTCCTTCCCCTTCTTCATCTGATGTGGCAACGCTGAAATTGGCGCCTAAGGTATAGCTCAGAAAGGTTAATGCACTGATAAACAACAATTTGTATTCATATAGTACCTTTAACATAGTAAAATGTCCTAAGGCCAGTCAGAGAAATGTAATTCAGAGCCACATTAGGAGATATTCGGAGAGGAAAGAGGTAGGTTTTAAGGAGGGAGAGGTTTGGGGAGGGAATTCTGGAGCTTAGGGTCCAGGCAACTGAAGGCACGGCCGCCAATGGTGGAGCAATTTGGGAATGCTCAAGAGGCCAGATATCTCGGAGGGTTGTGGGGCTGGAGGACTTACAGGATATGGAGAGGCGAAGCCACGGAGGGATTTGAAAACAAGGTTGGGAATTTTAAATCACAGAATCTCTGAATGGTTACAGCACAGAAGGAGGCCATTCAGCCCGTCGTGTCTTTGCTGGCTCTCTGAAGGAGCAACTCACCTAATGCCACTTCGCCGCCTTCTCCCCGTAGCCCTGCACATTCTTCCTTTTCAGTTAACAATCCAACTCCCTATTGAAAGCTGCAATTGAACCTGCCTCCACCACGGGCGGCACAGTGGCGCAGTGGTTAGCACCGCAGCCTCACAGCTCCAGCGACCCGGGTTCAATTCTGGGTACTGCCTGTGTGGAGTTTGCAAGTTCTCCCTGTGTCTGCGTGGGTTTCCTCCGGGTGCTCCGGTTTCCTCCCACAGCCAAAAGACTTGCAGGTTGAGAGGTAAATTGGCCATTATAAATTGCCCCTAGTATAGGTAGGGGAATATAGGGACAGGTGAGGATGTGGTAGGAGTGTAGGATTAGTATAAATGGGTGGTTAATGGTTGGCACAGACTCGGTGGGCCAAAGGGCCTGTTTCAGTGCTGTATCTCTAAATCTAAATCACACTCTCGGACAGTGCATTCCAGATCCTAACCACTCGGTGTGTGAAAAAGCTTTTCCTCGTGTTGCTATCGCTTCTTTTGCCTTAATTACCTTAAATCTGTGCCCTCCTGTTCATGATCCTTCAGCCAATGGGAACAGTTTTGCCCTATCTACTCTGTCCAGACCTCTCGTGATTTTGAAAGCCTCTATCAAATCTCCTCTCAACCTTCTCTTCTCCAAGGAAAACAGTCCCAACTTCTCCAATCTATCTACGTAACTAGGTTCTTCATCCCTAGAACCATTCTTGTGAATCTTTTCTGCACCCTCTCCAGTGCCTTCACATCTTTCCTAAAGTGTGGCACCCAGAAATGGGCACAATATTCCAGTTGAGGTCGAACCAGTCTCTTATACAAGTTCGACAAAACTTCCTTGCTCTTGTACTCTATGCCGCTATTAATAAAGCCCAGGATACTGTATGCTCTATTAACCGCTCTCTCAACCTGTCCTGCCACCTTCAATAATTTATGCACGTATACACCCAGGTCCCTCTGCTCCTGCACCCCCTTTAGAATTGCAGCCTTTATTTTATTTTGTCTCTCCGCGTTCTTCTTACCAAAATGAATCACTTCACACTTCTCTGCATTAAATTTCAACTGGCATTTGTCTGCCCATTCCACCAACTTGTCTATGTCTTTTTGAAGTTCTACACTATCCTCCTCACAGTTCACAATGCTTCCAGGTTTCGTGTCATCCGCAAATTTTGAAATTGTGCCCTGTACACCAAGGTCTAGGTCATTAATATATATCAGGAAAAGTAAGGGTTCCAATACTGATCTCTGGGAAACTCCACTACAAACCTTCCTCCAGTCTGAAAAACATCCTTTAACCAATACTCTTTGTTTCCTGTCACTCAGCTAATTTCGTATCCATGTTGCTACCGTCCCTTTTATTCCATGAGCTATAGGTTTGCTCATAAGTCTGTTGTGTGGCACAGTATCAAATGTCTTTTGGAAGGCCATGTACACCACATCAACAACATTGCCCACATCGACCCTCTCTGTTACTTCATCAAAAAACTCCAGCCAGTTAGTTAAACATGATTTGTCCTTCACAAATCCATGCTGGCTTTCCTTAACTAAATTAGAGGTGATCCTGGAACAGGAGCCAATGTAGTTCAGCAAGCACAGGGGTGATGGGTGAATTGAACTTTGGTGTGAGTTAGGATACAGGCAGCAGAGTTTGGGTGGAAAATGGGCAGCTGGCCTGGAGCATTGGAATGGGGCAGTGTCGAAGTAACAAAGGTAGGAATGAGGGTTTTGGCAGCAGATGGGTTGAGGCAGGGGCAGAGACCGGCAATGTTACGGAAGTAATAGGTGGTCATGGTGTTGACCCCAAACCTGAGACGTTAGGTTTGCGAGAGAGCGTAAAATAGAGAGCTGGTGAGGGAGAGATAGAAAGCGGGAGAGGTAGAGAGCAGGAGAGCATGAGAGGGAGTGAGCGAGCACAAGAGGAAGAGAGTGCAAGCAAAAGTGGGCAAAACAGACAGAGAGAAGAGCGAGAGCAGGAGTGAAAGAGCAAGAAAAGTGAGTGTGAGAAAGTGAGGGAACAAGAGAGAGAGGCAGAGAGATAATGATGGAGACAGAGAGCAAGTGATAAAGCAGGAGAGATAAAAACGAGACAGACAGAGTATGATAGAGAGACAGCGAGAAAGAGTGGGAACAACAAAGCGAGACAGGGAGACAAAGAACTAGTGAGAGAGAGCACGAACAAGCTAGATAGACACACGCAGTCTCGTCGCACATTCACAGTTTGCAGTCATTTCATAACTGAGATATTACAGAGAGTGTGAAGCAGTGTATGCTGGGTATGTACAGGCTCCAGGGAGATGTAACTAGGCAACATCAAACCAGCAATTTACACTACACAGGGCCCACAGAAGAAGAGGCACTCACAGGTTAATGAGTTACAACGGCCTCAGCCAAATAGCAATTGTATTTCTCGGTTGTGTAACTTATATATATAGTGCCTCATTGCATCTGTCAGAAACATTATAAAATGTTTCACATAAAAAGACATACTTTGAAATGTGATGACCTGCTAAAGCAAACATTTTGCACCCAACAGAATCATCCAAACAGCAATGCGGTCAGTGCCCACTTAATCTGTCTTATTGCTTTTGATTGAGATGGATTTGTGGCCAAGACATTAGGAGGACTGCCCCGCTCTTTTTCAATAAATGCACTTGGATCTGCAACCTCCAACTGAACAGAACCTCAGTTCAACATCTCATCTCAGGAACGGCTCCTGTCTTCCTCAGGAGCACTTAAATTAGGGGTGGAAATCCTGGAAGTGGGGCTCGAAACCAAGAACCACCTAACCCAGAAGTCAAAGAGGTACCAATGCTTGATTGGCACCCCATCCACCGGCTTAAACATTCACTCCCTCCACCACCGGTGCACAGTGGCAGCAGTGTGTACCATCTACACGTTGCACTGCGGCAACATGTCAAGCCTCCTTCGACAGCACCTTGCAAACCCACGACTTGTACCACCCAGGAGGACAAGGGAGCAGACCCTTGGGAACACCACTGCCTTCAAGTCACACACCATCCTGACTTGGAACTATATCGCCGTTCCTTCGCTGTTGCTGGATCAAAATCCTGGAACTCCCTTCCTAACCACTATGTACCTACACCACATGGACTGCAGCGGTTCAAGAAGGCAGCTCACCACTGCCTTCTCAAGGGTAATTAGGGATGGACAATAAATGCTGGCCTAACCAGTGACGCCCACATCCCGCGAATGTATTTTAAAAGAGCAGAGCTAAGATGGCACTGCCCATCAATAAGAATATAAGAAAGAAATTGCCACTTGACTAAATTAAGCTCACTCCTTCCACTGGATCAGTTGTGATTTACCCAGCATTCTATTATTCCATTTACACCTCTAAGGGAAGTGATTGGTATAGGAGAAACCTAGAGTGGAATACTCTCTGAGCCCCATAAAAATAATTCCAAACGCCAGTGTCCATTGGGAGGCCCTTTTCAAAATATTGCCGATTACGGGACTGTAAGATTCCCAACTCCATTTTGAGACTGTTAATGCCGCAGGCAATACAAGTGAAAATTGACGCCCCCCCCCTACACAATGTGTGTATGGATATAGGGGCCTGGATGTGATTGCTTCATGGTCAACCAGTACACAACACACGAAGAACAGCCACTCGAGTTCAATACAGAAAATATATTATGGAATCATAGAATGGTTACAACACAGAAGGAGGCCATTCAGCCCACCAAGTCTATGCTGGCTGTCTGAGACCAACTCACCTAGTCTCACTCCCCTGCTTTTTCCCCATAGCCCTGCTAATTTTATCTCTTCAGATAATTATCCAATTCCTTTTTGAAAGCCCGGTTGTACCTTTCTCCACTACACTCTCGGGCAGTGCATTCCAGATCCTAAGCACTTGCTGCATGAAATTTTTCCTCATGTCACCCCTGGTTCTTTTGCCAGTCACCTTAAATCAGTGTCCTCTGGTTCTCGACCCTTCCACCAAGGGCAACAGTTTCTCTCTATCTACTCTGTCCAGACCCCTCCTGATTTTGAACACCTCTATCAAATCTCCTCTCAACCTTCTCTTCTCTAAGGATAACAATCCCAGCTTCTCCAATCTATCACCGTTACTGAAGTCCCTCATCCCAGGAACCATTCTGATAAAACTTTTCTGCACCCTCTCTAATGCCTTCACACCCTTCCTAAAGTGTGGCGACCAGAATTGGACACAATGCTCCAGTTGAGACTGAGCCAGTGTTTTATAAAGGTTCACCATATCCTCCTTGTTTTTGTACTGTATGCCTTTATTTATAAAGCGCAGGATCCCATATGCTTTATTCACCACTTTCTCAAACTGCCCTGTAATAAAGTAAAGTAAATAAAATAAAAATTAGTTCCCTTAATGCCAAGACTCAGGAGAACTTTCCCAGGGGAGGTAACTGAAGTAACCTGAGGATAATCCAATAGAGCTGGATGTAAATGAACGGTTACCGCTGTGCCCCGGGATGTTGTTGTTACTCGCTGTGCAAACAAAACATCTCCCAGAATGTCAATAGAAATAGAAAATACCCGATGGCAAACCAATAAAAACAAACTATGGTAATCTGATTCTGTATTTTTAATGGGTTCATGGTGTGTCTATACTGGAGAGGTGCCAAGGAAATATTGTGTTTCGGTGGGCTGTATGAAGCAAAGGTCTTCTCCTGCCTAAAGCTCTTTCTGTGTTGTGAGTTGTCAGTTTAGTTTAGTTTAGAGATACAACACTGAAACAGGCCCTTCGGCCCACCGAGTCTGTGCCGACCATCAACCACCCATTTATACTAATCCTACACTAATTCCATATTCCTACCACATCCTCACCTGTCCCTATATTTCCCTACCACCTACCTATACTAGGGGCAATTTATAATGGCCAATTTACCTATCAACCTGCAAGTCTTTGGCATGTGGGAGGAAACCCACGCAGACACAGGGAGAACTTGCAAACTCCGCACAGGCAGTACCCAGAACTGAACCCGGGTCGCTGGAGCTGTGAGGCTGCGGTGCTAACCACTGCGCCACTGTGCCGCCCTTTTGGAAGGTAAACTGCCTGAACAGCGAGGATGCAGCAACATGGATATTGGCCCTGTCCTCCTTTCACCTCTGCATTAAATGGCAGTTTCAATCAATACCTGAACTCCCCCTCGCCCATTCTCATCCTCATTCAATCTGACAAGACCATCGCAAAAAACTCTCCTAGTCAAATATGCATCTCCTCAAACTCTGCATCTCACACAACCTGTCCCCTTAAGGGGAAGCTGGATAAATTCAAGAGGAAGAAAGGAATAGGAAGTTTTGCTGATAGGGGGAGGCGAAGAGGGGTGGGACGAGGCTTATGTAGTGCATAAACATTGGTATATAATAGCTGGGCCTCCCTATCTCTCTAACGTCCATCTGCAACCCTCCCAGATTTCTGTGCACTTCCACTCTGGCTTCTTGCGCATCCCCGAATTTAATCACTCCACCCTTGGTGGCCGTGCCTTCAGCTGCTAAAGCCTTAAGATCTGGAATTCCCTCCCTAAACTTCTCCCCCTCTCTACTTTTCCTCCTTTAATACGCTCTTTAAAACCTACCTCTTTGACCAAGTTTTTGGTCACCTGTCCTAATATCTCTTTATGTGGCTCGGTGTCAAGTTTTGTTTGATAATCGCTCCTGTGAAACTCTTTGGGACAATTTACTATGTTAAAGATGCAAGATAGATTAAAGATATTATTGTTGTTGTTGAATGGCCTGTTTCTGTGTGGTAAATTCTATGTAATGTTGGGCTTTTCAAAGTTACTCAGGAGGTTGTAGCCCCTTTGTTGCTGAATGTACAAGGCCAAGCTTTGTATTAATGTGATAAAAATCAATTATCAGTTTAACATAGCAAAGTTTTTATTTTTAGAGATACAGCACTGAAACAGGCCTTTCGGCCCGCCGAGTCTGTGCCAACCACCAACCACCCATTTACACTGATCCTACATTAATCCCACATTCCCTACCACATCCCCACCATTCTCCTACCACCTACCTACACTAGGGACAATTTACAATGGCCAATTTACCTATCAACCTGCAAGTCTTTGGCTGTGGGAGGAAACCAGAGCACCCGGCGGAAACCCACGCAGTCACAGGGAGAACTTGCAAACTCCGCACAGGCAGTACCCAGAAGCAAACACGGGTTGCTTTAGCTGTGAGGCTGCGGTGCTAACGACTGTGCCCTGGTATCCCAAGGTACCTGACAACTGGGAGCCAGATACAGGCGGGAGTAAGAGGTCAAACCAAGGAACATTCCCAAAGGCATGTTTGACAGGGGGCTTTTGAAGGTGGAAGCAACAACCGAAAATAACTTGCATTTATATAGCACCTTTACCATTGCAAAACATCCCAAGGTGCTTCACAGGAGCGTAATCAGGCAGAGTTTGGCACTGAGCCACTTAAGGAGATACTAGGACAGGTGGGTTACAGACCTGGCTTTTAAGGAGCATTTTAATGGTAGAGGGAGGGATAGAGAGGTTTGGGAAGGGAATTTCAGAGCTTGGGGCCCAGGCAGCTGAAGGCACAGCCACCGACTGTGGAGTGATGAAAATTGGAAGGGTTGTAACAAGTGCAAAGGGTGCTACAGAGAGCAGAGGAGTGTCAACTGAAGGCCCTGCCACGGATGGTAGGACAGACAGAGTGAGGGATGCTTCATGCGAAGAGCAGAGTGTGCAATATCGGAGAAGGTTGGAGAAGTAGGAACTTAAGTGTGACATGAGGATGAAGATCTTGAAATCAGTGACTCAGGAATTCAGGCATGCCAATCTCTGGGAGAAATGTTGGGGAGGGGTGCAGGGTATATTCCCTGCATCTGATTGGCCAGACCTACCCCACTCCTCCCCCACCAGACATTGGGCCTTGGACTTTATTGTAATCAAACCAGCACAGAGTAGTAGAAAATCCAGTGTAAGGTCTGGGAGTCCGGGAGTCACAGGGTGGGGGGGAGCCAAAGTAAGTGGGTCTTAGAGAGGGAGTGTCAAACAGGTGTTAAGCCCAATGCACCCTTTAATTTTTTTGTCGTTGTAGGCGGCCAATTTGTTTGTGTGTGGTTCCTTTAAATTTTTTTGCGCACACGTGCAGAAACTTAAAGCCGCCTTATGTTGACTCTGTAGGGAGGTTTCGGGTAGCTGCACAACCGCGCAGGCATGTACCTTAAAGGGGATACTGGTTAGGCCCCTTGTTTGCATAAAGGACATCTCTCGTTTCTCCGTATTCAGTATGGTGGCACTTCTGGCCACAAATAATCACACTCTTCATGTCCGCCATGTTGGGGCTGAGCAGCGCTCACAAAATGAGTCAGTTTCTAGGCCAGTGGGTCGACGGACAGGAAGGCAATGGAAGTCAGCATGGACAGAAGTGGTAAGTGATGGGACGTTATTCCATGTAGGATACGGGTGTCAGAGCTCAGTGCTGTACTGAGGGAGCTGCACTCCCGGAGGTGTCTTCTATCGGAGGAGGCATTAAAGCCAAAGACCTGTCTGCCCTCTCAGGCAGGCATTATAGATCCTGCAGCACCATTTCAAAGAAGAACAAAGGTGTTCTTCCCAGTGCCCTGGGTCAATATTTAACCCTGAGCCATCATTAAAAAAGATTATCTGGTCATTTATCTCATTGCTGCCTGTGGGATCTTGCTGTGTGTGAATTGGCTGCTGCGTTTCATATATTAAAACAGTGACTACACTTCAAAAGTAGTTCATTGGTTGTAAAGTGCTGTGGGACATCTTAAGGTCATGTAAAGCACTATCTGTCCAGACACAACTTCTTTCTCTTTCCATCTGTTTCTATCCGTCCATCACACCTGTAATACCCCAGAGGTTAAGTTACTTTGATCGCTGTATGCCTGCTTGTGAATCCATTTATGTAGTGAGTGACACTCTGAAGACCCCAACTTTCACCTTTCCAAATGTTGAGCCTTTTTTAGCTGCTCATTTGAATGTGACATTTTAACCAACTCATTGTTCACTAAACATTGGAGCCTTACCAATCTAGAAATGTCATGTTTGCACATCGCTCACAAGAGTCTTGTCTGAAAGGATTTCGAAAAATTGGTGTTTCGAAATTCTCATCCGTGTTTTCAAATCTCCTTGGCTTCATCACTCCATATCTCTCTAATCTCCTCCAGCCCTACAACCCTCTGAGATCTTTGCATCAGAGGAGGCTGAGAGGAGATTTAATTGAGGTGTATATAATTATGAGGGGCCTAGACAGAATAGATAAGAAGGACCTATTTCCCTTAGCAGAGAGGTCAATAACCGGGAGCATGGATTTAAAGCAATTGGTAGAAGGATTAGAGCCGAGTTCAGGGGAATTTATTTTCACCCAGAGGGTGGTAGAGGCAGAAACCCTCACTGCATTTAAAAAGTACTTGGATGTGCACTTGAGGTGCTGTAACCTACAGGGCAACGGACCAAGAGCTGGTAAGTGGGATTAGGCTGGATAGCTCTTTCTCGGCCGGCTCAGACAGGATGGACCGAATGGTTGCCTTCTGTGCAGTAAGCGTTCGATGTTTCCACATTTCTATCTCTCTGCCCCTCTAATTCTGGCCTCTTGATCATCCCTGATTTCATCTCTCCACCATTAGCAGCTGTGTCTTCAGCTGCCTAAGCCCTAATACCTTCTGGAATACCTTCTGGAATACCTTCCCTAAACGTCTCTGCCTCTCTCTCCTCCTTTAAGATGCTCCCTAAATCCTACCTGCTTGGCCAAGCTTTTGGTCACCTGTCCTAATATCTCCTTATGTGGCTCAATGTCAAATGTTGTTTGATAGCAATCCCCTGAATCATTTTGAGATGTTTTACTATGTTAAAGGTGCTATATGAATGCGAGTTGTTGTTGTTATCTTTGTAATGAATGATCCAGTATATGTTGCCAATATTCTGCGCTGCCTCCAGTTTCAATTCACCCTCCCCAGCATGTCGTATAAAAATTTTACTTTTAGTTTCTGGCAGTTTTGCTTTTGTACTGATCACACTGAGAAAAAGCTATAGACAGCGTGTAACACTTTCAGGCCAAAGCCCCTTATATTTTTGAAATAAAGCAAAAAAACATTCTGTTAAAAAAATTCCTGATACCAAAAATTCCTCCCCTCAGCAGCTCTCAAGGGTCTGCTGGTGAAAGCAGGATTTGTCTCAGGGCAGGTGCAGCATAAGCATGACGGCAATATGCTACTGGACGAGTAAGCCAGGGGCCTGAATAAATACTTCAGAAACAGGAGTTCGCATTCCACCATGGCAGCTGGATGGATTTAAATTCAATTGCTGAATGAACCTGGATGAAATGTTAGTCTCATTTAATAATGGTCATGAAACTACCAGATTGTCATATATCTGGTTCAGTGGAGGGAAATCCGCCGTCCTCACCTGGTCTGGCCTCCATGTGACTGCAGACCCACAGCAATGTGGTTGACTCTTAACTGCCCTCTGAAATGGCCGAGCAAGCCTCTCAGTTGGAGGTGGCTCATCACCACCTGCTCAAGGGCAGTTCGGGTTGGGCAATAAATGCTGGCCTTGCCAGTGATGCTCACAAGTACAAATTACAAAAAAAGATACAGGGCTGGATTTAATGGGCCCCTGGAGACAGGCTGGGGGCCTATAGAATTGTGATGGGAGACAGTGGGTGGAGGGTTTGTCGCCTTCCTGTTGCCCCAGGATTAAATCAATCAGTAGCCATTTAAGGGCCTCTTCCCATCACTGCTTGAATTAAGCTGGGGGTGGGGGCCTTCCTGTAAAAACCCCCTCCAGCACTCAACACTCATCCTTTGCCCAGACTGGCCCCAGCAACCCTGCCTCATTCACCTCCTCTCCTGGTCTCAGGCCTCCTGCAGTACCAACAATGGCCACCGCTGTCAGCCCTCTGATTGGCCTAGTGTCTCCAAGATCTGCCGGCCAATAAGAGAACTGGCAGCTCTTGGAGATTCTCGGCATTTAAGTTCCAGAAAGCTGTTGAATCGTGTCGGGGGAATTCGAAATGCCGAGGCCCTCACCTTTTCAGCACATTGCTGGGAGGCCTGCCAATGTGACTAAATCCAGCTCACAGAGTAAAGCTCCCTCTACACTGTCCCCATCAAACACATCCAGGAGAGGTACAGAGGTGCTGCTGGAGAGGGAGAGCTGAGGAGAGAGTTGCAAGACTTTTTGGACACTATTTGCTGTAGAGGAGGAAGAGACTTTTGGAATAAAGCTGAAAAAAAAACGGGTTAGATACAGAGTAAAGCTCCCTTTACACTGTCCCATCAAACACTCCCAGGACAGGTACAGCACACGGTTAGATACAGAGTAAAGCTCCCTCTACACTGTCCCATCAAACACTCCCAGGGCAAGTGCAGCACGGGGTTTGATACAGAGTAAAGCTCCCTCTACACTGTCCCATCAAACACTCCCAGGGCAGGTGCAGCACGGGGTTTGATACAGAGTAAAGCTCCTTCTACACTGTCCCCATCAAAAAAAAAACGGGGTTAGATACAGAGTAAAGCTCCCTCTACACTGTCCCATCAAACACTCCCAGGAGAGGTACAGAGGTGCTGTTGGAGAGGGAGAGCTGAGGAGAGAGTTGCAAGACTTTTTGGACAATATTTGCTGTAGAGGAGGAAGAGACTTTTGGAATAAGGCTGAAAAAAAACCAAAACGGGTTAGATACAGAGTAAAGCTCCCTCTACACTGTCCCCATCAAACACTCCCAGGACAGGTACAGTACTGGGTTAGATACAGAGTAAAGCTCCCTCTACACTGTCCCATCAAACACTCCCAGGACAGGTACAGCACGGGGTTAGATACAGAGTAAAGCTCCCTCGACACTGTCCCCATCAAACACTCCCAGGACAGGGACAGCACAAAAAAAAAGAAAAAAAAAAAAACAGGGTTAGATACAGAGTAAAGCTCCCTCTACACTGTCCCATCAAACACTCCCAGGACAGGTACAGTACTGGGTTCGATAGGGAGTAAAGCTCCCTCTACACTGTCCCATCAAACACTCCCAGGTAAAAAAAAGAAATAAAAAGGGTTTGATACAGTGTAAAGCTCCCTCTACACTGTCCAATCAAACACTTCCAGGACAGGTACAACACGGGTTAGGTACAGAGTAAAGGACTTATTGCCCATCCCTAATCGCCCTTGGACTGAGTGGCTTGCTAGGCCATTTCAGAGGGAATTTTTTTAAGAGTCAACCACAAGTCACATGTAGGCCAGACCAGGTAAGGAGAGCAGATTTCCTTCCCTAAAGGACATTAGTGAACCAGATAGGTTTTTACAACAATTGACAATGGTTTCATGGTCATCATTAGACTAGCTTTTAATTCCAGATTTATTAATTAAATTCAAATTTCACCATCTGTTGTGGTGGGATTCGAACCCATATCCCCAGGGCAGTAGGGTGGGTTCCTAGCCTGGGTTCTGGATTACTAGTCCAGTGACATTACCACTACACCACTGCTTCCCCCTGGCTGTTTCACTGGATGGGGTGGTTGGAGGCAGTAGGTAATGTAATGGAGCCTCCAGGCATACATCCAACCCAAGGTGGCAACCCTATTTATACCTTGTCATTTGACACGGGATGTTCCAGTGCAGTACTGAGGGAGTGCTACACTGTCAAGGGTGCCATCTTTCAGATGAGATTTTGAACTGAGGCCCCACCGGCCCTGTCAAGTGGGCATAAAAGATCCTGTGGCACTATTTTGAAGAAGAGAGTTCTTCCCGGTGTCCTAGCCAATATTTATCCCTCAACCACACCTAAAAAATCCCAGAGTATCTGGTCATTATTGCCATTTATGGGTGCTTGCTTTGTGGAAATTGGCTGTCATGTTCCCTACATTACAACAGTGACTACTCTTCAAAAAGTACATCATTGGCTGTAAAGCACTTTGAGACACCCTGAGGTTGTGAAAGGCGCAATAGAAATGCAAGTCTCGCTTTTCTTTCCTTCATTCTATTCCATAAGAAGGGTACTCAGGAGTGCACTCAATTACAGGAGTGATTTTTCCAGAGAAACATCCTTTCTAAATATTTATAATTGACCTTGCAAACACACAAACTTCCCTTGCTTCATTTGTCACCTCTGCATTCCTCAAGGTTCCCGGCCTAGCAATTCCCATGAAAGCCATTCTCTTGTACTTCGATCTCCTCCACCACGTTGAGTCATGCTGCATGTCCTAAAGGTGTAGCCCATCTTGCTCAGGTTATCATGCCAATGTTGCCTTCCTTGAATCTCCAGCACCAACAACCCGTCCCCCAACCCATCCACACTTTCTTCAGAGCATGTTGTTATGGCTGGAAGGAGAACTTGCAAAGTCAATAACTGCAGCTCTAGTTTATTATTAGTTTCTTCCCTGTTTCTTTCCAAATTGAGTCTCTTTTTCGAGCATTAAAGATTTTTTTTCTGTCTTTTTCTCGGTGACTGCCAAGAGCTGAATTCATGAAAGTCTGATGCAGTTCGGGATGTGCACGGACTCTTTTGAATGTAAATCCCACAGCCTGGCCTTGCGTTGGATGCAGTCTTCGCACTGAGAGCCCTGTAAGGAGGAAAAATGGAAGATTGGCATCTATATAGCACCTTTCACAACATCAAGATGTCCCAAAATGCTATTCGCCTCAAACACTTCATGTGTTAGGGAGTTCCACACTCTCACCGCGCTCTAGGTTAAAGAAGGTTCTCCTAAATTTCTTATTGGATTAATTAGTGGCTATCTTATATTTTTGGCCCTTGGTTTTAAATTGCCCCATAAGTGGAACCATCTTCTGTACATCTACCCTAACAGATCCATTCATAATTTTAAACAATGACTTTATAGCCAATGAAGTACTTTATGCCTGGTGTCATAGTGGGAAACGTGGTAGACAATTTCTGCACAGCGAGGTCCCACAAACAGCAGTCAGATAATTGTCAGATAATCTGTTTTTTAGTGAGAGTAGTTGAGGGGAAAATATTGGCATGGACACCAGGGATAACTCCCTTACTCCTCTTCAAAATATTACAGTGGGATCTTTTACCTGAGCGGGCAGACAGAGCCTCGGTTTAAGGTCTCATCTGAAAGACAGCACCACTGACAGTACAGCACTCCCTCAGTACTGCAGTCCAGTGTCAGTCCAGAGTCTGGGCTCATGATTTTGAGCATCCATGACCTTCTGACTCAGAGGTGAGAATGTGATCAACTAAATCATGTCTGGCATCTTATCAGGTTGGCCGTTTTTTTAGGGAAAGAGCCCTAACCTATCTGATCTTCCCTGATAGTTGGTCAGCAAATGGTCCCAGGAAGTTGAAGGACATGTTTTAAGAGCAATGAGCAGATAAATCAGCTTTAAAATTAACATTTCCAAGTCCATACTGATGTCCTCCTCCACTCAGTTCTCTGTCAGTTTTCTTTCCGATTCTCAGCCATTGATTTGCCAAAGTATGAGGCAACAGTCAAGCATTAATCTGTGTCAGTGACAGGGTCATGTAGACATCAAGAAGAATACCCCGACTGCATCTCGAGGAGCTTTAATTACAATCTGGCAAGCGGGCAAGACAGTGTCACACTGACTGAGCCAAACAAACCTGTGCTAACTGTACCCAAATTTGATATCGCTTGTTGGGTCTAGACGTTGCTTGGAAAATGGTATCCAGTTTATATGAATAATAAACTACCAATTCAAACACTTTGGTGTTGAAATTGATTCTGCATCTCAAAATGAGACAGACACATTAAAAATGTAACTGTTACACTGGCTACAAGATTAAGTCTGCAGCACAAAGCTCATTAATATATCTGAGATGATCAGCAGACTTTGTACTGAATAGTGACTGCATTGGATAAGGAGTACTCCCACCCCCTCAAAATAAACCTCTTTGTCACCTTCGATCAGAGAGGTCATTCATATACAATTCTTAATCAAAGTGAAGGATGTAAAGCTAGGCGCAGGACAAATTTCTAGTTTTTATAATGCGATGTGACTGCATCACAAGGTCAAGCACAGCAGAGGTTAGATACTAGACACTAGGGTTGATACTGTGATGGAGCAACCCCAGAGGGGGTGGAGTTTGAAGGGGGTGCAGGTCACAGGCCATGAGCTTCATGACTGTGATTTTCCAACTGCGTTCTCTTTTTGAGTGCTGTTCTTTGCTGAGTGCGTCCCATCCCCCCTGAAGCTCCCTCTACACTGTCCCATCAAACACTCCCAGGACAGATACAACACGGGGTTAGATAGATATTTTAAAATTATGTATATAAAGGGGGCCTGAGGAATAAAGGCCCCATCGACATAAAATATATAAAAGGGGCCTGGGGTATAAAGACCACCTTATAAAATTTTTTTTAAAATGGGATAGATACAGAGTAAAGCTCCCTCTACACTGTCCCCATCAAACACTCCCAGAGCAGGTACAGCACGGGGTTAGATACAGAGTAAAGCTCCCTCTACAAAAAAAAAAATAAAAAAAAAAATGGGGTTAGATACAGAGTAAAGCTCCCTCTACACTGTCCCCATCAAACACTCCCAGGGCAGGTACAGCAGGGGTTAGATACCTGGTAAAGCTCCCTCTACACTGTCCCATCAAACACTCCCAGAAAAAAAAAAGAAAACGAGGATAGATACATGGTAAAGCTCCCTCTGCACTGTCCCATCAAACACTCCCAGGACAGGTACAGCATGGGTTAGATCCCTCTACACTGTCCCATCGAACACCCCCAGATGAGATACAGAGTAATACTCCCTCTCTACACGTACATCTAGGCCAGTATAGGATGGAAGGGGAACACGACCACCTGCAAGTTCCCCTCCAACTTACACACCATCCTGATTTGGAACTATATCGCCATTCCTTCACTGTCACTGGGTCAAAATCCTGGAACTCCCTTCCTGACAGCACTGTGGGTATACCCGTACCAGATGGACTGCCAACGTTCAAGAAGGCCACTCACCACCACCTTCTCAAGGGCAATTAGGGATGGGCAACAAATGCTGGCCTTGCCAGCGACACCTACATCCCATGGAAGAATTAAAAAAAACATAAATGTTCCCAAACCCCTGGACCCTCTCTTTCCAAGAAATACCAGAGTTATCCTGATTTGCTGACCCCCTGTAAGCGACAGCTAACCCTGTTTCTGGCTGGGATGAAGCTTTCATACGGGAGGTAGAAATTTGTAACATTATTCAGAGCCCGAGTGAGCACCTGGACTGGTTATAAATGCCTAAGGGAGTGGGAGAGGAATTTTCCTTGTTTTGCTTGTCCCTGGGTTTTCACCTGTCCCAGGAGATTACATAACCTCTGGGTGGGGTGGAGAGTGTACATATTGTAAGGTACAGGATATTACAACTGTGTGGGACATGCTGGATGGGCCAGAAGGCTCTTTCCTGTCTGTCATTCTTTGTATGTTCATAAACGTTTGCTTAATCTATGTTCGGAGGTTTGAAGTCAGAGGGAAAAGCTGGAAAAACATCTGAAGAGATTTCCCTGTGGCTGTGATTTACACCACGATGCAGGATAGCCTGCTGTTGTTTGACTGCTGTGCACCTAGCTAGCAGGTGAGTGCTTGTCACTCACTCAGCAGAGCCTCTGATATGACTGCACTTCTCTCTCTCTCGCTGCACCTCGATCTCTTAGTCTCTCGTTCTCTCCCTCTCTCTCTCCCTCTCTTTATCTCTCTCTCTGTCTCTCTCTGTATCCCTCTATTACTTTCCCTCATCCTATCTCTTTCTTCCTCCTCTCTCTACTGCTCTATCTCCCTCTCTCTTCTTCCTCTCTCTATCCTGTTGTCATTCACTTTCCCTCATCCTATCTCCCTCCTCTACATGCCTCTCTCTCACTCTACCTCTCTCTCTATCTCCCTCCCTCTTTCTATCCCTCCCTCATTCTCTCTCATCTACTCTATCTCCCTACTCTATCTATCCCTCTCTCCATCACACTCTCTATCTCTCTTTCTTTCTACTTTCTCTATCTCCCTCCCTCTATCTCATTATCTCTCTCTCTCTCTCCCCCTCTCTGGTCCCTTGCACTTGCCAAATGACACAAGTCAAAATAAAAAGCCCCTTTGCTGCCATAGACGGTTTCATAAATGTCATCTCATTGTCACTGTCCTCCCAAACAGTCTCCTCCTTACCCTCCTACAAATCTTTTCTCTGCAGCTCACCCCACCCTTCGTGAGAACCACGATGATTATTCAGAGAAGATTGTAATCATTTTTCATTCTGACCGATTCAATTCTCATGACCTCATTCATTTTTTATGTATCAGTTGTGTCTCAGTGGGTAGCAATCTTGTCTCTAAGTCAGAAAGTTGTGGGTTCAAGTCCCAGTCCAGAGATTTGAGCATAAAATCCAGGATAATACTCCCAGTGCGGTATTGAGGGAGTGCTGCACTGTCGGAGGTGCTATCTAACAGGTGTGATGTTAAACTGAGACCTTGTTTGTCTTCTCAGGTGGGTGTAAAAGTTCCCAAGGACTATTTCAAAGAGGGTGTTCTTCCCCAGTGTCCTTGTTTCATCCAATATTACTAACACACATTATCCTGTCATTATCATGATCCAGTTTCTGGGATCTTGCTATGTGTACATTGGCTGACATGTTTCCCTACGTTATAAGAATGCCCTGTTCTTCACAAGAGCTAGAGCTCTTCGGGAGGGTTTAAACTAGTTTGGCAGGGGGATGGGAACCGGAGCTACGGATCAGTGGATGGGGTAGCTGCTGAACAGGCAGATACCGAGTGCAGAGAGTTTGTGAGGAAGGTTAGACAATTGACACGACAAAGTTGCAGCCAGAATGATGAGTTGAAGTGTGTCTATTTTAACGCAAGAAGTGTCAGAAATAAGGGTGATGAACTTAGAGCATGGATCAGTACTTGGAGCTACGATGTTGTGGCCATTACGGAGACGTGGATATCAGAGGGGCAGGAATGGATGTTGGATGTTCCGGGGTTTAGATGTTTCAAAAGGAATAGGGAGGGAGGTAAAAGAGGTGGGGGAGTGGCATTGCTAATCAGGGATAGTATCACAGCTGCAGAAAGGGAGGTCGTCGAGGAGGGTTTGTCTACTGAGTCAATATGGGTGGAAGTCAGAAACAGGAAAGGAGCAGTCACTTTATTGGGAGTTTTCTATAGACCCCCCAATAGCAAAAGAGACACGGAGGAACAGATTGGGAGGCAGATTTTGGAAAGGTGCAGAAGTAACAGGGTTGTTGTCATGGGTGACTTCAACTTCCCTAATATTGATTGGAACCTCCTTAGTGCAAATAGTTTGGATGGAGCAGTTTTTGTCAGGTGTGTCCAGGAAGGTTTCCTGACTCAATATGTAGATAGGCCGACTAGAGGGGAGACTATGTTGGACTTGGTGCTTGGCAACGAACCAGGCCAGGTGGCAGGTGAAGGAACCTTGGATGACAAGAGATGTGGAACAGCTAGTCAAGAGGAAGAAGGAAGCTTACTTAAGGTTGAGGAAGCAAGGATCAGACAGGGCTCTAGAGGGTTACAAGGTAGCCAGGAAGGAACTGAAGAATGGACTTAGGAGAGCTAGAAGGGGACATGAAAAAGTCTTGGCGGGTAGGATTAAGGAAAATCCCAAGGCGTTCTACACATGTGAGGAACAAGAGGATGGCCAGAGTGAGGGTAGGGCCGATCAGGGATAGTCGAGGGAACTTGTGCCTGGAGTCAGAGGAGGTAGGGCAGGTCCTAAATGAATACTTTGCTTCAGTATTCACTAGTGAGAGGGACCTGGTCATTTGTGAGGGCAGCGTGGAACAGGCTGATATGCTCGAACAGGTTGAGGTTAAGAGAGAGGATGTGCTGGAAATTTTGAATGATATGAGGACAGATAAGTCCCCGGGGCCAGACGGGATATACCCAAGGATATTACGGGAAGCGAGGGAAGAGATTGCTGCGCCTTTGGCGATGATCTTTGCGTCCTCACTGTCCACTGGAGTAGTACCGGATGATTGGAGCATGGCAAATGTTATTCCCTTGTTCAAGAAAGGGAATAGGGATAACCCTGGGAATTATAGACCAGTCAGTCTTACGTCGGTAGTGGGCAAATTATTGGAGAGGATTCTGAGAGACAGGATTTATGATTATTTGGAAAAGCATGGTTTGATTAGAGACAGTCAGCATGGCTTTGTGAGGGGCAGGTCATGCCTCACAAGCCTTATTGAATTCTTTGAAGATGTGACAAAACACATTGATGAAGGAAGAGCAGTGGATGTGGTGTATATGGATTTTAGCAAGGCGTTTGATAAGGTTCCCATGGTAGGCTCATTCAGAAAGTGAGGAGGCATGGGAGACAGGGGAAGTTGGCTGTCTGGATACAAAATTGGCTGGCCCATAGAAGACAGAGGGTGGTAGTAGATGGAAAGTATTCAGCATGGAGCTCGGTGACCAGTGGTGTTCCGCAGGGATCTGTTCTGGCACCTCTGCTCTTTGTGATTTTTATAAATGACTTGGATGAGGACGTGGAAGGCTGAGTTAGCAAGTTTGCTGATGACACGAAGGTTGCTGGAGTTGTGGATAGTGTGGAAGGCTGTTGTAGGTTGCAACGGGACATTGACAGGATGCAGAGCTGGGCTGAGAAGTGGCAGATGGAGTTCAACCTGGAAAAGTGTGAAGTGATTCATTTTGGAAGGTCGAATTTGAATGCAGAATACAGGCTTAAAGACAGGATTCTTGGTAGTGTGGAGGAACAGAGGGATCTTGGGGTCCATGTCCATAGATCGCTCAAAGTTGCCACCCAAGTTGATAGGGTTGTTAAGAAGGCGTATGGTGTGTTGGCTTTCATTAATAGGGGGATTGAGTTTAAGAGCCGCGAGGTTATGCTGCAGCTCTATAAGGCCCTGGTTCGACCACACTTGGAATATTGTGTTCAGTTCTGGTCGCCTCATTATAGGAAGGATGTGGAAGCTTTAGAGAGGGTGCAGAGGAGATTTACCAGGATGCTGCCTGGACTGGAGGGCATGTCTTCCGAAGAAAGATTGAGGGAGCTAGGGCTTTTCTCATTGGAGCGAAGAAGGATGAGAGGTGACTTGATAGAGGTGTACAAGATGATGAGAGGCATAGATAGAGTGGATAGCCAGTGACTTTTTCCCAGGGTGGAAAGGGCTATCACCAGGGGGCATAATTTTAAGGTGATTGGAGGAAGGTTTCGGGGAGATGTCAGAGGTAGGTTCTTTACACAGAGAGTGGTGGGTGCGTGGAATGCGCTGCCAGCGGTGGTAGTAGAAGCAGATACATTAGGGACATTTAAGCGACTCTTGGATAGGTACATGGATGATAGTAGAATGAAGGGTAGGTAGTTAGTTTGATCTTAGAGTAGGTTAAAGGTTCGGCACAACATCGTGGGCCGAAGGGCCTGCACTGTACTGTACTGTTCTATGTTCTATGCTCTTGGCTGTAAAGCACTCTGGGGTGTGCTGACATTGTAACAGGTGCCAAAGAAAAGCAAGTTCTTTCTTCTCACTTCACCCACATTTAAGCTGTCCGAGGAAACATTAAACCTTCCTGTGTCAAGATTTTTCATACCACACCACATAATTTTCATGAGATGATGATGTTTATTGCACACTGCGACATATTGACTTGACTTTAATGATTGCATTAGTGTGTGTAGAACGGGGAGTTGTGAGCTTTAGTATCACTGCTTAATCAATCCTTTCAGAAGGTTCATGTGCGGAGTGCAGGACTGTAAAATGGGTTTAATGACAGAACATCACTACAAATAGAGGAGCCAATTGGGATTTGCGCGATTTGCTTTTCGACCACTGATTATAGCTGGATTTCGAGACAGGATCGTTACCAGTTCAGCACTCAGTAAAGGCAGAAAGCCGAAAAACCAACAAAATTATTCTATTTATTCTCTCTCTTTTTCACCTCTCTCAACACACTTTCTTTTCTTTCTTTCATTGTCATGTTCATTTGAATTTTTAACATGGAGTTCTGAGCTGCCCGATGTAGCCAACACGCTGATTACAGTTTAAATCGACACCTTTGTAAATGACACTTAACGGTGATGAAAGATTTTCAGTGCATTTACCCACATGCAGGCTATCCAGGATACACAGGAATGGTGGAAGTGGTGGGGACTATAATTGAAAGAAAGGCTCATAGATATCTTCCCAGATGTTCGTGAGTACCAGTTACCTTGGCAACTCCTTTTGAAATAATATGATGCCGTTGCCTTACAGTCACAATTGGAAGATTAATGCCTGGAATTTTTAAAGGGCTGCAGCAGTAGAGAGGCCTGGGTGTTCATATACACAAACCTTTGACAGTGACATGACTTTGAGAGTGGTGAGACTGTGGAACTTGGTAACAAAGGGAGTGGTTGAGGTGAGTGGTATAGTTGCATTTAAGGGGAAGCTAGATAAACAGGAAGGAGAACAGAATAGATTGTTATGGTGACAGAGATAGATGAGCAAAGATGGGAGGAGGCTTGGGTGAAGCATTAATGACAGCACGGACTGGTTGGGCTGAATGGCCTGTTTCTGTGCTGTATATTCTATGCAATTCTCTATAAGAGGGCTGTTACAAAAGGCATACAAGCTTGGCTGGACCTTCCCAGCCCTGTGGAGGTGGGGTTGGAGGCAGTGAGGGTGGGGTGGGGGGGGGTGCGGGAGGTGTAGGGAAATAGCAAGGAACCGTGTCGAGGCAGCTACCTAACACATTCCCACGTCCTGGGAACTTTCCCGGGGTGGACTGGGAACTGGGTCGACTGCCTGCTCTCGGGAGGTGGGCAGTCAATTTGACCAATGGGGGCCATTTTCCAATGGTGCCGTGTATAGAGACCACCAGCTTAATCAAGGTGGCCGCCTGGCAGCAGGTGGGGGGCCTTGAGAGCCAGAGGCTCCATGCCCTAATGAGGGGGCCGCAGGGATGAAATGCTGCAGCTCCATCTGTGAATCCGCCGGCGGGGGGGGTTTCCTCCCCAGCCTGATAGCCCTAACAGCTTTGGGCTTTTTAATGTTAATCCCAATGCAGGCAAGCGAGAGTGCCTGCATGTTGAGGTGCCCTCGCTCGCCTGCCTGCCTCAGCAGTGCCCGCCTCTCCTGGTGGGGCTGCTGCCAGACATCGCTGCAGGATTTCTGATTGGGCATGCGGATTCCCTTGTCCGCCTGCCATCCTTAATTAGATGGGGCTCCCAGAGGCTGCCTCTTAATTGGCTGCCTCCAGGAACATTGTGACTGATGTCCCACCACAGCCACTTCCGGGTTTCCGACCCAGAATTGAGGCCAAAGTGAGGTTCTCAACGATCTCGGCAAAATCCAGCTCTATTAGAGTACAAAAGCAAGGAAGTTGGACTAAGCCTTTATGAATCACTGGTTAGGCCCCAGCTGGAGTATTGTGTCCAATTCTGGGCAAGAAACCTTAGGAAGGATGCCTAGGCCTTGGAGAGGTTGCAGAGAAGATTTATTGTCATGGTACCAGGGATGAGGGACTTCTGTTTTGAGGAGAGACTGAAGACGTTGGGATTGTTCTTCTTATAGCAGAGAAGGTTAAGGAGAGATTTAACAGAGGGGTTCAAAATTATGTGCGTTTTAATAGAGTAGATAAGGAGAAACTATTTCCTGTGGCAGGACTGTCAGTAACCAAAGGCTGCAAGTTTAAGATAATTGGCAAAAGTACCAGAGGCGACAGAAGGGAATGTTTTTACGCAGCGTGTTGCTGTGATCTGGAATGGCTGCAAGGTGGAAGCTTGGGGAAGTAGAATTAGGCCAGGGAAGCAATTTGTTGAAGATCTTTGCATGCAGCTTATTCAGAAGCACGTGTAAGGAATCACAGGAATTCTCTGGTCTTATAAGAATTAATTGGTCTCTCCTCCTTTAAGACATTCCTTAAAACCTGTCTCTTTGACCTGTCCGAATGTTTCCTGTCCTAATATCTCCTTCTTTGCCTTATTGTCAACTTTTGTCCGATTACCAACATTGGGGTGTTTTATTACATTAAAGGCACTACATAAATGCATGCTGTTGTTTTTGAAAGAGGGATTTAGATTAAGAGAATGATGCATGGCATTAGAAGACTAAGGAGAATAGTGAGAGAATGTTTCTACTTGTGGGCAAGAATGTAAATAGAGGCCATCAAGATAAGATAGTCACCAAGAAATCCAGTCGGGAATTCTTTCCCCAGAGAGTGGTGAGAATAAAAAACAAAGAACAAAGAAAATTACAGCACAGGAACAGGCCCTTCGGCCCTCCAAGCCTCCGCCGATCCAGATCCTCTATCTAAACCTGTCGCCTATTTTCTAAGGGTCTGTATCTCTTTACTTCCTGCCCATTCATGTATCTGTCTAGATACATCTTAAAAGACGCTATCGTGCCCGCGTCTACCACCTCCGCTGGCAACGCGTTCCAGGCACCCACCACCCTCTGCGTAAAGAACTTTCCACGCATATCCCCCCTAAACTTTTCCCCTTTCACTTTGAACTCGTGTCCCCTAGTAATTGAATCCCCCACTCTGGAATAAAGCTTCTTGCTATCCAACCTGTCTATACCTCTCATGATTTTGTACACCTCAATCAGGTCCCCCCTCAACCTCCGCCTTTCTAATGAAAATAATCCTAATCTACTCAACCTCTCTTCATAGCTAGTGCCCTCCATACCAGGCAACATCCTGGTGAACCTCCCCTGCACCCTCTCCAAAGCATCCAAATCCTTTTGGTAATGTGGCGACCAGAACTGCACGCAGTATTCCAAATGTGGCCGAACCAAAATCCTATACAACTGTAACATGACCTGCCAACTCTTGTACTCAATACCCCGTCCGATGAAGGAAAGCATGCCGTATGCCTTCTTGACCACTCTATTGACCTGCGTTGCCACCTTCAGGGAACAATGGACCTGAACACCCAAATCTCTCTGTACGTCAATTTTCCCCAGGACTTTTCCATTTATTGTATAGTTCAATGTTGAATTGGATCTTCCAAAATGCATCACCTCGCATTTGCCCTGATTGAACTCCATCTGCCATTTCTCTGCCCAACTCTCCAATCTATCTATATTCTGCTGTATTCTCTGACAGTCCCCTTCACTATCTGCTACTCCACCAATCTTAGTGTCGTCTGCAAACTTGCTAATCAGACCACCTATACTTTCCTCCAAATCATTTATGTATATCACAAACAACAGTGGTCCCAGCACGGATCCCTGTGGAACACCACTGGTCACACGTCTCCATTTTGAGAAACTCCCTTCTACTGCTACTCTCTGTCTCCTGTTGCCCAGCCAGTTCTTTATCCATCTAGCTAGTGCACCCTGGACCCCATGCGCATTCACTTTCTCCATCAGCCTACCATGGGGAACCTTATCAAACGCCTTACTGAAGTCCATGTATATGACATCTACAGCCCTTCCCTCATCAATCAACTTTGTCACTTCCTCAAAGAATTCTATTAAGTTAGTAAGACATGACCTTCCCTGCACAATACCATGTTGCCTATCACTGATAAGCCCATTTCCTTCCAAATGGGAATAGATCCTATCCCTCAGTATCTTCTGATGTGGAACTCGCTACTTCAGGGAGTGGTTGAGGCGAACTGTACAGATGAATTTATGATAAACATATGAGGGAGAAGGGAATAGAGGGTTACCTTGATAGAGTTAGATGAGAAAAGATGGGAAGAGGCTTGAGTGAATCATACATGCCAACATGGACTGGTTGGGACGAATGGCCTCTTTCTGTGCTGTAATTCTGTATAATCCTATGTAGTGTCTGGTGAGACAGAGTGAGAGAGAAAGGAAAGGAAAAAATTGGCATTAGGTGACAACATTTATTAAGACTTTTTTTCATCCCACACCCCTTGATCAAACCTTACGAGCTTTCTGCTGCTGGAGCAGTGTTTGGTAGTTTAATCTTTTTGAACACAGTAATTCCTTCAAAATGAGACTCTGTTTCCATAAATATCCTTGTTGTGGACTCTTGACTTTGGTCTGCCCTTCACTCTGTTACCCTGCCAGGTCTGTAACACTTCTCTCTTAATCTGCATCTAATTAGAAGTCACCAGTGATTTGCAAGGCTCAAAATTCAGGTTGAAGACGACCCCTGCTTGGCTCTGCAATGAGAAATATTATTGGGAGCTCTTTCCTTGAACTGCTGTTCTGTACCTCGTATGTGACCGGAATATTAGAAAGAAATCAATCTTAAATAGCTGAACAGTTTTTTTCTTTAAAAAAAAGATATTCAATACATATTTTATAGCTGTGTAGATATTCTCCCCATCCCATGGCTTAAGGCAAATCTTAATTAAAGTGTAAACCTTCACTAGAGATTTTATATTAATATATTTTATTTTTGGTGTATTTTGTGAGGTTGCCAGCAATACTATCAGCCAGTATTTGATCGAGCTGCTCCATCTCCAATACAGTGTGATGTTAGATCCGGACAAATGCACAATTCGCTCAGCCTCAACAGTGGAGCGTGATTTTCTCAATGAATAGTGACGAGGCGTTACCAACCCCCTGGGTCTGCCCTGGAGTCTCCAGGAATTGAAGATTAATCATTAGGACACTGCTGTGAGCAATGGCCAGGAGAAACACCATGGGCATGTTTAAAAGAAAAGGTGTTCTTGAAAATTTTTCTTTTGTTCACTGGTTACAAAAAGATTGGAGTTGGAAGGAGAAAAAGTTGTTTGACTGGCAGGTAAAACCATCCAATCGAAATGAAGCATTCGCTTTCCGTTTGGGTGTGGGAAGGCGGGGCACCATGAGGAGGTGACCAATGGGAGGAATGTGGAGTCGGGGTAATTGGAAGTGAGAGCTCCAGGAATACGCACAAAGAGATTTGGCAACACTACTCATGACATTGAAATTGAAATCAAAAAGAACAGGCCTTTATTTTAACTCTGCCCTGCCTGGTGGAAATAGACATGCAGCAGGGGGAAGGGGGAGGGGGAGAGGGATTGGGGGGGAGTGGGGGAGGGATGAGAGTGGTGGTGTTGGGCAGCTCAAGTGGAACTGGAGGGACCTACACACTTGTTTCTTGCCCCCATCTCACTGACTGCAATTTTAAATTACAGGTGGCAAGAACATCTGTCCCAAGCTGATGTGTCCTCTTTAAAATCAAGGCCAATGTTTAGTTTAGTTTAGTTCAGAGATACAGCACTGAAACAGGCCCTTCGTACCCACCGAGTCTGTGCCGACCATCAACCACCCATTTATACTAATCCTACACTAATTCCATATTCCTACCACATCCCCACCTGTCCCTATATTTCCCTACCACCTACCTATACTAGGGGCAATTTATAATGGCCAATTTACCTATCAACCTGCAAGTCTTTGGCATGTGGGAGGAAACCGAAGCACCCGGAGGAAACCCACGCAGACACAGGGAGAACTTGCAAACTCCACACAGGCAGTACCCAGAATCGAACCCGGGTCGCTGGAGCTGTGTGTGTTTTTATTTTATTCATTCATTCACAGTGTTACGACCGAGGTGGGAGGAGTGCACTGTTTATTCTAGTCGCACTTCTCCACAGGTCACAACATATATTTTAAATTTTCCCACTTACGAATAGTCTATAAATACACTCTATTTTTCCCAGAATAGGACAAACTAACCAGGTTTCTTTAATGAACAACAAAATTATCAGTTTATTAGAAAACAAGTCTTAACTAGTAATGAAGTAAAGCATAAACACACAGATTTTTAATTTTAAAGTCCCCTTTTTACCTTAGCCCCTCGCACTCACACACATGTACGTACATACGCCAGTTAACTGGAAAAATAAAAGGGATTTTTTAAAATTCAGAGCTCTGATACAGACAAAAAAAAAATCACTTGGGCTGATTACTTGCTCATTTTTGAAGAAAACAGCAGATGAGATATGTTGTTCCAAAACTGGCCTATAGTCTAGCTTCCGAGTACATGTAGACAGGGTCACTGGGATCCTTTAGAACAGTTCTTTTCAGGTGGTGTTGAGAATTATTTTAACAGGCTTTCTTCAAAGACAGGAGACAAGATGAATTGACACAGTGAACTTCTCAGGGTCTTTTATAGATCCTGGAAAGCGAACTGGGTTTTGGTCATCTCTCCTTCCGCCACTTCTTCTTCAGGCTGACTTTTTCAGCTACTTACTCCAGAAGGTAAAACACACACTGACTGCTACAACCAAAAGCTGGTGAATTTTCTGCCCTCTCAGATGCACACTGCTGCTGCCAGGCTTGTCCAATTTTCCCCTGTTACCAGGGTTTCTGTTCTTAGTTAGTTAGTTAGAGATACAGCACTGAAACAGGCCCTTCGGCCCACCGAGTCTGTGCCGACCATCAACCACCCATTTATACGAATCCTACACTAATTCCATACCCTACCACATCCCCACCTGTCCCTATATTTCCCTCCCACCTACCTATACTAGGGGCAATTTATAATGGCCAATTTACCTATCAACCTGCAAGTCTTTTGACATGTGGGAGGAAACCGGAGCACCCGGAGGAAACCCACGCAGACACAGGGAGAACTTACAAACTCCACACAGGCAGTACCCAGAATTGAACCCGGGCCGCTGGAGCTGTGAGGCTGCGGTGCTAACCACTGTGCTGCCCTGTTCTTTTTAGATTAGATTAGAGATACAGCACTGAAACAGGCCCTTCGGCCCACCGAGTCTGTGCCGACCATCAACCACCCATTTATACTAATCCTACACTAATCCCATATTCCTACCAAACATCCCCACCTGTCCCTATATTTCCCTACCACCTACCTATACTAGTGACAATTTATAATGGCCAATTTACCTACCAACCTGCAAGTCTTTGGCATGTGGGAGGAAAACCGGAGCACCCGGAGGAAACCCACGCAGACACAGGGAGAACTTGCAAACTCCACACAGGCAGTACCCAGAATTGAACCCGGGTCCCTGCAGCTGTGAGGCTGCGGTGCTAACCACTGCGCCGCTGTGCCACCCTATTCTATTTATAACTTGAGTCATGTGACAACCAGAAAACATTGTTGCCAAATTAGTTCCTTCAGTGCCTCTTGAAAAAAAAAACTGGTCCAACATTTATTCAGTCTAACTATGAATTCCTCAAAAGATATTTTAACAAAATAACCCAGAATCGCTTCCATAAAAACAGGATATGGGCGTTGCTGGCAAGGCCAGCATTTATTGGTCATCCCTAATTGCCCTTGAGCAGGTGGGGTTGAGCCATCTTCTTGAATGCAACTGAGTGACTTGCTAGGCCATTTCAGGGGGCAGTTACGAGCCAACCACATATAGGCCAGACTGAGTAACGATGGCATATCCCTAAAGGGAAATAGGGTACTAAATGGATTTTTACAACAATCCAACAGTTTCATGGTCATCATTACTGATACTAGATTTTAATTCCAGATATATTTAATTCAGTAAATTTAAAAGCCCGAGCTGCCTTGGTGGGATTTGAACTCATGACACTGGACCATTAGACCAAGCCTCAGGATTTCTAGTCCAGTAACATAACCACAAAGCTACCATACTCTCGCTAGCTCCTACATCAACATTAGCATCAAAGGAGAACCACTTAGAGTCTTACAGCACAGAAGGCAGCTATTTGATCCATTGTGCCTACACTTTGAAAGAGCTAATCAATTAGTTTCTGCTTTTTCCCTGTAGCCTTGCACATTGTAATACTAATCCAATTCCATTTTGGAAGTTACTTTTGATTCCTCTTCCACCTAAATTTTTTCATTTCTTGAATAAGGAATCTTTGTTCCCTGGAACTCGGGGACTGTTCCATTTTGGAGCGAAGGTTAAGGGGAGCGTAAATAGAAATATTTAAAATTATGTAAGGTTTTAATGGACAATAGGGAAAGATTGTTTCCTCTAACTGGGGTGGTTTGTGACAAAGGGTCATCAGTTTAACATTATCTGTAAGAAAATAGGAGCATAGAAACAGGAGGAGGTCATTTAGCCCCTTGAGCCTGTTCCCCTATTCAATGAGTTTCATGGCTGATCTGTGACATAACTCCATATACCCAACTTTACCCCATATCCCTTAATATCTTTTATTAACAAAAATCTATCAACCTCAGATTTAAAATTAACAATTGACCCAGCATCAATTGCCATTTTGCGGAAGAGAGTTCCAAACCTCTACCATCCTTGTGTGTAGAAGTGTTTCTGAATTTCACTACTGAAAGGTCTGCCTCTAATTTTTAGACAATGCCCCCTAGTCCTAGACTCCCCAACCAGAATAAATAGTTTCTCTCTATCTACCCAACTGTTCCCCTTAATATCTTAAAAACTTCATGCAAATCACCACTAATCACTTCTAAATTCCACGGAATACAACCCTATTTTGTTTAATCTCTGCACATTGCTTAATCCTTGAAGTCCAGGTATCATTCTGGTAAATCTACACTGCACTCCCTCCAAGACCAATATATCCTTCCTAAGGTGTGGTGCCCAGAACTGCTCTCAGTAACTCCAGGTGTGGTCTAACCAGGACGTTGTATAGTTGAAGCACGACATCTACCCCCTTGTATTCCAGTCCTCTGGATGTAAAGGCCAGCATTCCATTAGCTTTTTTGATTATTTTCTGCACCTGTTCATGATATTTTAATGATCTGTGTCCCTGGACATCCAAGTCTCTGAACCTCCACTGTTTCAGTCTTTTCAGAGAGCTTGGAGGGAGGTTAGAAGAAACCTTTTTAAGCAGAGGGTCGTTGGAGCGTGGAGCCACAGAGTGTGGTTGAGGCAAAGATCATTACAGTTTTTAATGGAAGAATGAATTAAGCATTTAGCAGAGAAAGATGTGGATTGATATTAGGGCAGTGGAGGTCATCTTGGATTGCTCCACCATACACAGAAATGATGAGCTAAATGGCTTCCTTATATGCTGTAACTTTGTATGGTTATGTGGTTCCCTATGAGTGAGGTTGCCAAATTAAAGGCAGGTTTGTGCTGTGAGTCGAAATCCAAGGACCTCATTGTGTGCTCATACCTCTTGTGCAGATTATCCAACATTTATCCACATATGTTATCCACATATCCTCCTTATCTCGAGAGACAATGGATACGCGCCTGGAGGTGGTCAGTGGTTTGTGAAGCAGCGCCTGGAGTGGCTATAAAGGCCAATTCTAGAGTGACAGGCTCTTCCACAGGTGCTGCAGAGAAATTTGTTTGTCGGGGCTGTGTCCAGACCGGCCAAGAGAGTGTGGGAAAATGGCGCACTGACACGGAACACAAAAGTCCGAGTGTATCAAGCCTGTGTCCTCAGTACCTTGTTCTATGGCAGCGAGGCCTGGACAACGTATGTCAGCCAAGAGCGACGTCTCAATTCATTCCATCTTCGCTGCCTCCGGAGAATCCTTGGCATCAGGTAGCAGGACCGTATCTCCAACACAGAAGTCCTCGAGGCGGCCAACATCTCCAACTTATACATACTACTGAGTCAGCGGCACTTGAGATGGCTTGGCCATGTGAGCCGCATGGAAGATGGCAGGATCCCCAAAGACACATTGTACAGCGAGCTCGCCACTGGTATCAGACCCACCGGCCGTCCATGTCTCCGCTTTAACGACGTCTGCAAACGCGACATGAAGTCCTGTGACATTGATCACAAGTCGTGGGAGTCAGTTGCCAGCGTTCGCCAGAGCTGGCGGGCAGCCATAAAGACGGGTCTAAAATGTGGCGAGTCGAAGGGACTTAGTAGTTGGCAGGAAAAAAGACAGAGGCGCAAGGGGAGAGCCAACTGTGCAACAGCCCCGACAAACACATTTCTCTGCAGCACCTGTGGAAGAGCCTGTCACTCTAGAATTGGCCTTTATAGCCACTCCAGGCACTGCTTCACAAACCACTGACCACCTCCAGGCGCGTATCCATTGTCTCTCGAAATAAGGAGGCCAAAGATCCACATTACAATCTATCTGCCAACTGCCATTCCTCAACATATCTGCTTAATAAAGCCCAGATGTTTTAACTCCGTAATTGTGAAGAAATACAATTCAGATCCGAGGGACTTCAGTCATTACAAACTGGGTCACAGGTGCAAAAAGTCTAATGAGATGCTGGCGTTCATCAAGTGTTATAGAATATCAAACCCAGAGAAATGCAGCGACAGACATACAAAGTGCTGGTGTTTGTTGTCACACTCTCCTTTTTGATATCAGAAGGATATAGGTTCAAGACCCACATCAGAGGTTTGAACACCAAGTCTAGGCTGACACTCCCAGTGCGGTACTGAGGGAGTCCTGCACTGTTGAAGATGCTGCCTTTCAGATAAGATGTTAAACTGAGGCACTGTCTGCCCTTTCAGGTAGATGTAAAGGATCCCACAGCCACTATGTGAAGTAAAGCAGCACTGACCATGATTTATCCCTCGACCAACATCATCAAAACAAATTATCTCATCATTATCAGATTGTTGTTTGTGGGAGCTTGCTGTGTGTAAATTGGTTGCCTTGTTTCCTACATCACAACAGTGACTACACTCCAAAAAATACTGCATTGGCTGAACTCAAGAGGTGAGGTGAGAGTGACTGCGTTGACACCAAGGCAGCATTTGACCGTGTATGGCATCGAGGATCCCGAGCAAAACCAGAGTCAATGGGAATCGGGGTGGGTGTGGGATCTCTCTGCTGGTTGGAGTCATACCTAGCACAAAGAAAGATGATTGTGGTTGTTGGAGGTCAATCATCTCAGCTCCAGGACATCACTGCAAGAGTTCCTCAGACTAGTGTTCTAGGCCCACCCATCTTCAGTTCTTTATCAATGACCTTCCTTCAATCAGGTGGTCAAAAGTGGAGATGTTCACCGATGATTACACAATGTTCAGCACCATTTGCGACTCCTCAGATACTGAAGGAGTCTGTGTAGAAATGCAAAAAGACCTGGACAATATCCAGGCTTGGGCTGATAAGTGGCAAGTAACATTCGTGCCACACAAGTGCCAGGCAATGACTATCTCCAACTAGAGAGAATCTAACTATCTCCCATTGACATTCAATGGCATTACAATCGCTGATTCCCCCACTATCAACATTCTGGGGGTTGTCATTGACCAGAAACTAAACTGGAGTAGCCATATAAATACAGTGGCAACAAGAGCAGGTCAGAGGCTAGGAATCCTGCGGCGGGTAACTCACCTCCTGACTCCCCAAAGCCTGTCCACCATCTACAAGGCACAAGTCAGAAGTGTGATGGAATACTCTCCACTTGCCTGGATGGGTGCAGCTCCAACAACACTCGACACCATCCAGGAGAAAGCAGCCCGCTTGATCGGCACCCCATCCACAACATTCACTCCCTCCACAGTGGCAGCAGTGTGTACCATCTACAAGATGCACTACAGCAACTCACCAAGGCTGCTTAGTCAGCGCCTTCCAAACCCGCGACCTCTACCACCTAGAAGGACAAGGGCAGCAGATGCATGGGAACACCACCATCTGCAAGTTCCCCTCCAAGCCACAACCATCCTAACTTGGAACTTTATCGCATTCCTTCACTGTCGCTGGGTCAAAATCCTGGAACTCCCTTCCTAACAGCACTGTGGGTGTACCTACCCCACATGGACTGCAGCGGTTCAAGAAGGCAGCTCACCACCACCTTCTCAAGGGCAATTAGGGTTGGGCAATAAATGCTAGTCTAGCCAGTGATGCCCACATCCCATGAACGAATAAATACAAAATGCTTTGGGAGATTGTGAAAGGTGCTGTGTAAATACAAATTTTTCTTTCTATTGAGCCAATGCCCCAGCAAGTGGCCAAGCAGCTGGAAGTGTACTTATGCTGTATCATTCCAACTGGTTAAGCTCCTCCAAAAGTTGTGCGAACAATAAGCCTTCCTTCTTGTCAGCTTGTACTGATGTTCTCTAGACTGTGTATTCCGATGGGAAGAGAGTCACATATCAGTCAAACTGAGAAGTTAGTTTGCAGACCCTTAAAGTATGATAATGAGTTCATGGCTGGCCCCCGTCCCACATTGCACTCTCCATTTACATCAGTTCATCACCAAGTCCCGGTCACCATCACCCTGTGCTTGCTGACCTACATCGATTCCTGGTCCATCAATGCCTTGACTTTAAATTCTAATCCTTGTTTTCAAATCCCTCCATGATCTCACCCTTCCCTATGTCTGTAATCTCCTCCAGCCCCCCAACCCTCCAAGATCTCTGCACTCTTCCAATTCTGGCCTCTTATGCATCCCCGATTTTAATCACTCCACCATTGGTGCCTGTGCCTTCAGCTGCCTGGGCGCAAAGCTCTGGAACTCTCTCCCTAAATCTCTCCCCCTCTCTACCTCTCTCTCCTCCTTTAAGGTGTTCCTTATAGCCTATCTCTTTGAACAAGCTTTTGGCACCTGTCTAAATATCTCCTATTTATGGTTCCTTGTGATAGCACAAAAGCAAAATAGTGCATATGCTGGAAATCTGAAACAAAAAGAGAAAATGCTGGAAACACTCAGCAGGTCAAGTAGCATCAGTTCCGATGAAAGGTCAGAAATGTTAATTCTGTTTTTCTCTCCACAGATGCTGCCTGACCTGCTGAGCGTTTCCAGCATTTTCTCTTTTTGTTGGCTTTGAAACGTTACTTGGAAATGCCATGGGGTACTTTACTACGTTAAAGATGCTATATAAATCCAAGTTGTTGTTGTGTCAGGCAGCCCAATAACCAACGTGTCAGAACCCCTCCCAGTTGCTTCCTTTCAAAGGGACAAGTGCGGGTTGCTCCAATCTTTCCTCATGAGTCAACCCTTCAATAACAGTTGATAGGCCTTTGACCTTCTTCTGTGCTCTGCCTCGGAGGGCCAGATTGACCCAGTTGTGTCTCAATGACCAGATGCAGTTTGATCAGAGCACTGTACAGTTGCAGTATGACAACCTCTGGCTTCTACTGGAAGAGCACCTAAAAATTTACCAGAGAGAGCCTTGCCAATTTTCTCTCTAATTTCCTTGAGCTTTTCACAGTGTACCCCATCTGGTCAGGTATTTAGAGATTTAATTTTTTGTGCTTCTCAGAACAGGAGCTTCACTGAGCTTCACATATGTTCCAGATTCCTGAGCCAAATTGCATGGATCTCGAAATGGTTTCACTTTAATTTGTGAAGACTGCGTGAAAGATTTATTTAACTCTTCCTTTCTTCACTCGTACAAAGAATTTACAGGCCATTCAGCAACAACTTGCATTTCCATAGCGCCTTCAGCTTAGGATCAGGTGACCAAAAGCTTGGACGAAGGGGTAGGTTTTAAGGGACACCTTAAAGGAGGAAGGGGAAGTAGTCTTTAACATTTTAAACACCTCAATCAGATCATCCATTAATCTCCTATATTCAGGGGAGTACAAGCCAAGTTTTTGCATTTTCTCCTCATTATGTAACCTTCTAAGTTCATTCTGAATACTACTAATCCTCCTTTTAATTACCCTCCACCAGGTCAGTCCTCTCTACTTTCCTTATATCTTAAAATATTTTAACTTGCTGTTTGCATTGATTTCCACTTCATTAATTAGCCAGTGTGGTCTTGGCCTTGTTATGTCTGTCCTTGAAATATGGAGCAGTTTGGATGTTGTCACAGAGTGTCAACTCAAAGCCTGTAATCACTCCTAGGTAACTATTGTTTAATATTGAGAATATCTGAAGTCATCAATTAAATTATAGCCTGTAACTCACTTTCAGGGTATTCTATATATAAACCATCCAAATCAAAGTTCTTCCTCACATCCCCACTGTATCTCTTGCCCAAAACACCTAGTCCTTGTGCCATTGGCTAATGGGAACAGTTTTTCCTTGCCTACCTTGTCATAATCTCGTACACCTCTATCAAATCTCCCTTCAATCTCCTTTGCTCCAAAGAGAACAGCCCCAGCTTCTCCAACCTAACCCTGTAGCTAAAATCCCCCATGCCTGGAACTATTCTGGTTAACCTCCTCTGCACCCCCTCAAGGACCCTCACATCCTTCCTAAAGTGTGGTGACCAGAACTGGACGCAATACTCTAGTTGAAGCCTAACCAGTGCTTTATAAATGTTCAGCATAACTTCCCTGCTTTCGTACTCAGTGCCTCTATTTATGGAGCCCAAGATCCCATAGGGTCTTCTAACTAGTCTCTCAATATGTCCTGTCACCTTTAAAGATTAATGCATATGCATCCCAGGCCCCTCTGTTCCTGCACACTCTTTAGTACTGCATCATTAAGTCTATATCGCCTCTCCCTATCCCTTCTGCCAAAATGCAGCACCTCACACTTCTCTGTATTAAGTTCCATCTGCCAGCTGTCTGCCCATTCTGCTAGCCTATCTATGACCTGTTGCAGTCGATTTGTATCATCCTCATTGTTTGCCACTCCAAGTTTGGTATCATCAGCAAATTTTGAAATTTTACTCCGTATTCCAATCTCCAAGTAATTTATATATATCAAAAAGCTGTGGTCCCAGCACTGACTCTTGGGCAACACCACAGTCTATCATCCTTCAGTCTAAAAGAACAACCATTTACCACGACTTGCTGTTTTCTGTCCTTGAGCCAATTTTCCATTCAAGCTGACCCTCCTAATCCATGAGGCTTAATTTTGGTAATCAGCCTTTTATGTGGTAGTTTATCAAAAGCTTTCTTAAAATCCATGTAGATAAAATCCACTGCATTCCCTTATCAACCGTCTCTGTTACTTCAGCAAAAACATTAAATTAGTCAAGCACAATCTGCCTTTTACAATCCCTGCTGGCTTTCTTTAATTAACTCAAACCTCTCCAAGTGTCTGTTGATTTTTTTCCCTGATTATTGATTCTAAATCCTTACCCACCACTGATGTTAAACTGACTGGCCTGTAGTTTCTAGGCCTGTTTGTACACCCTTTCTTGAATATGGGTGTCACATTTGCAACTCTTCAATCCCCTGGCACCTCCCCTGTATCTAGGGAAGATTGGAAGATTATGGCAAGCCCTTCCGCTAACTCCACCCCCACTTCCTTCAGCAACCTGGGATGCAAGCCATCTGGACCAGGCGACTTATCCACTCTAGGCACAGCCAGCCTTTCCAGAGCCTCCTGTCTTTCACTTTTCACCCCAATCATTACCTCTGCCATCTCCACTGGGACTTGAGCACTTATTTCCAGGCTGAAACCCTGAGGGAGGGCTGCACTGTCAGAGGTGCTGTATTTCAGATGAGATGTTAAATGGAATCCCTGCTTGCCCTCTCAGGTGGAGGTAAAAGATCTCACAGCACAATTTCAAAGAAGAGCAGAAGTTCTGCCCCAGTGTCCTACCCCTCAACCAACATTGCTAAAAAAAAGAGATGATTTGGTTATTTATTTCATTGCTGTTAGTGGGAGCTTGCTGTGCACAAATTTGACTGCCGTGTTTCCTACATTATAACAGTGACAACACAACAGAAAGTACTTCATTGGTTGAAATGTGCTTTGGGATGTTCTGAAGTGATGTAAAGCACTACAGCAATGCAACTCTTTCTTCAGGGACCCTATATTGAATGATAAAGGAAAATCAATTCCATTTATTATGACTGAAAGAAAGAAAGAGTTTGTGAAATATGTGATGTTGTTATGTACTCACATAAAGGTTATCAGGCTCATGCACACTTACCCCACTTCATAGTAGGCTCATCCCCAACCCCCCACACTTCTATCCACCTTGCCTCCAAACTTGATTTATATATCGCCTTATCTCACTATCTATCATAACAGCCTAAAGCATTTGAATAAATTGCTTTGAGCTACGTTTATTGTTGCTAGGTAGGCAAATGGCGGTTGCCATTTTCTCCACAGCAGGATCCCACAGACAGCAACAATGCAGCAATCCCTCGCTCACTGGATCGGGTTGAACCCTCATCCAAAGGGGCTACCGATGGAACCAAGTTGTCATGCGTTACATGGCACGGTGTCATCCAATACGCTGGCCACTCCCTGCCAGTGGTTAGCTGGGGATCCCAATGTGGCTAATTGCAGTTCTGATTTGTAGATTAAAAGATGAGTAATAGACACTGTCATTGGGTCATGTGATCTCTGCTCGTGATTGAATGGCGTGTGAACTTTAACTTTTTTGACTTTTGTGGTATAATGATGAGAGAAAAAACAGTGTGCAAGTGTTTATTGATTGTTGTGGCTGCTTTGCTTCCTTGGTCACTGAATGATAGTGGATGTTTGTTAACTAAATAACCACAAGTGTGAAGTACATTTACCTTGATTGTGTATAAGGTGTTTTCTACTAAAATTAGCACATGAAGCTAAAACAATGGTTCCGTAGCCACAGCTATGGCTGGACAGCAATTTCCATTGGACAATACTGATATAGCACTGTTCAAACATCCATTCCTAGTTTTCAAACCCCTCCTTATAGACTGGCTGCTTCACGCCTGGATCAACTTCCTGGTTGCCTAATTAAAACATTGATACAGCAATTACTGATGTTAATGCTCCATCACCAAATTCTCGCACTGAAGCTGATAGGTCATTACCCTGCTCTCTCATGCATCTCCAAACCATCTGAAAAACCTAATTGGAAAAACACCGAGAGCAGGGCACTGTCTGCACTCTGCGTCAGGGACTAACACTCCTAGGATACTCAGTGAAGGGGACAGTAAAATAAAATACATTTAAAAATAAACTCGCAAGGGCAGGAGAGAGAGGAACAATAAAGTCTATAAATAAGTGTGGAAATATTCGCTCCAAGGCCAGATTAACATGCTGAAATGAGTTTTTGAGTTATTGACTTAACTGAGCTAGGAATCACAGCAGGTCGAAATCGAAAGAAGTCTATCGAGGGATAAGTTGGCTACAACTATTGCCAAGGAGCAAGGATGCATTAAATAAATTGTTTACATGACTCTTTTGAAATGGAGATGGGAGAAATTCAGGGTCTGTTTATCTTGGTTCAGGTACGTATTGCATGTGTGGTAGGTCAGTAATGAGTTATGGCGAAACTCAGCGAATTAAATATCTACATAGACTATGGGATACATACCAGCGTGCTTAAGGAAATTAATAATTGGTTCTTGTAAATCCTGCTTGCAAGAGCATTGTGTGACTTGGGCCTGGGGCTGGGCTCAGGTTTGGGACTGGGCCTGTTCTTTAGCCTGGGCCTGGGCCCGAGGCTCAGCCTGAGCATAAGCCTGCACAAATCCCTCCGATGTCCCAATACTCTCTCATAGTTGGTAATATTTTTATAACTAGAGGGACCCCTTCCCCCAAAAGGCTCAGTTGGTAAATGGGCTGCCCATTAATGAAGACCAGGATCCCGGGTTTGCTTTCCTGTCTGTGCTGAGATGGCGCATCTCAACAAGCCAAAATGAGACTGCTATAACACCAGAGAGGCTAGCCTGTTCCCCACACCCTTGCTCCTTATTGTTATCATAAGGCCATGAAGCTCGATTCAAGGTAAAAAAAAAAATCAAGGTGCGACAAGGTCCCACTAGGCAATATGGCCATGCTCTTTACCATTGGCGAAAGTTCTATAAAGGGTAATTCCACAATCCCGTGCTCCCACAGGGGAGTCTCCATTCATAGGGAGGGCACCTCAGAGAATCAGAGCTGCAGTGTTATGGTCCAAGAGGAGATTGTTGACCAGTTATTGGGAACAGGAACCCTGGCTAATCATTATCTCCAGCACATGCCCTGTGAGAGCAGCCTTCAGTTGACAGTGCAGCTTTTCAGAATTTAACTGTAAAATCCCATCTCACAGCTCAATAGCTGTCAACAATGTGCATTTTATCTGTTACTGTATGCTATTTTTATTCTGAAAGCAGCCCTCACATAACAGGGCCTTGACTGTTACAAGGCAATTCCATGTGTAGGTGATTTATATGTAGGGCAACAACTTACATTTATATAGTGCCTTTGGTAACACATCCCAAGGCGCTCCACAGGAACATTAGCAAGCAAAAATTAACATCAAGGCAAAGGACAGTGACCAAAAGCTTGGTCGAAAACGTAGATCTCAAGGAGCGTCTTAAAAGAGAAAAGAGAGGTAGAGAGGCGGACAAGTTGAGGTAGGAATTCCAGAGATTAGGGCCTAGAGGTCTGAAGGCACAGTTAGGGAGATGCACAAGAACAACACAGAGTACTCAGAAGTTTATAGGGCTGGAAGAGGTTAAAGAGGTAGGGAGAAGAGAGTCCATGGAAGGATTTGAACACAAGGATGAGCTTGTGTCGGCGTGGTTTCTCTTGTTAAGTTTTCTGTTTGGCTCTTACCACCTTTTGTTCAATATTGAACTGATTCACCACGAATGGTTCTGTATGTTCCTCGCCACTGTTAGTTCTAATACCGGGAGACTTCAAATGGTGTAGCTTAGCTCCTTCCAAAAGGAACTGGGTAAATGTCTGGTTGGGAATGTTGGTTGGAGTTTGACTTGAAGTTATAGGAATGCGTATAGACTGTGACAATTACTGGTCAATGCGACAATATATTCTTGTCCTGCTGAAGAGTGAAGAGGATTGGCTGGATTTTAACAAGCCCACGACATTATGATTTGTGGCGGGGGGAGGGGGCCTGAAGATGGCTCCGGATGAGGCCCGCCACGGACCTCGATACTGGCAGGACCTGGCCCAATCCTCCCGGCGGCAGTGAAGCTCCATGGCGGCCCACCCCACCACACCCACCCCCCCCCCCCCCCCACAAACCTCTGGGTGACAGGACCAACATTTAACTATGCAAATCAATAAAATTAATACATTTAAATACACTTACCTACAATCTTGAGGGAAGATCGCGGTGGCCGACACTCTCCCGCCTTCAGATCCCCGTCTGGGGAAACGCGGCGCCACGCTGGTGGGGAGTGGGGAGGAGGTAAGTTTGTCAGTGGGGAGGGGGGGTTCAAATACACGTAATGGGGGTAGGGGATGGTGGGAAGGGTTGAATCTTAAATTTTGTGCAGTTTGGTGGGGGGGCGGGGAATGGTCAGATGTAAAAGGTAAGTGTTTTGGGGGGGAAGGGCAAATAGTTATTGTAATTGTTATTGTGGGGTGGAAAAGGGGCATTAGAGATTTATTTATTTAATTTTGGGTGTTCTTTAAAAACTTAAATATGCCGGCAGAGCTGGCTGCCCTTTAGAAATGGTGCCAGCGCCTGCGCACAGCTGACGCCATTGCCCCAGCTACTTAGATGAGCAGCCACGCTTAAGATTGCACTGGCTCAGGCCGCCATTTTCTGAGCTCGCCGCCAATCTCGGTGGCTGGCTCATAAAATCCACCCTGATGTGTTTGAAGGATGGCAGGTCGGAGATAGCGGAGATCTGAGGATGGATGAATGTTGTGGAATTTTGCTTGGTTGCCTTTGAGAGGAAGTGAGGCACCATGGAGTGCTTGTCCACAGATCCCTGAAAGTAGCAGGACAGGTCGATAAGGCGGTTAAGAAGGCATATGGAATCCTTTCCTTTATTAACTGAGGTATAGAATATAAGAGCAGGGAGGTTATGCTGGAACTGTATAACTCATTGGTTAGGCCACAACTTGAGTACTGTGTGCAGTTTTGGTCACCTCATTACAAAAAGGATGTAATTGCACTAGAGAGGGTACAGAGGAGATTTATAAGGATGTTGCCAGGGCTGAAAAATTGCAGCTATGAGGAAAGATTGGATAGGCTGGGGTTGTTTGAAACAGTAGGCTGAGGGGATATTTGTTTGAGGTTTACAAGGTTGTGAGGGGCCTAGATAGAGTGGATAGGAAGGACCTATTTACCTTGGCAGAGGTATCAGTGATTAGGGAGCATAGATTTAAAGTGATTGGTAGAAATATTAGAGGAGAGATGAGGAAAAATGTTTCCAACCGGAAGGTGGTGAGGGTCTGGAACTCACTGCCTGAAAGGGTAGTAGAGGCAGAAACCCTCAACTCATTCAAAAGGATATACACCTGAAGTGCCGTAACCTCCAGGGATATGGACCAAGTGATGGAAAATGGAATTAGGATGGGTGGCTGATTTTTTGGCCAGCACAGACGCGATGGACATAGTGACCTCTTTCTGTGCAGCACATTCTTCTACATTTTCTAAATATTCTAAATAACTGAAAAAGAGGATTATGCAGGGATGTGAGGAGGGGGCAGAGGAGTGGCAGTATATAAATTGCTCCTTAGGAGGGCCAGCACGGACACGAGGGATCGAAGGGCCTTCTTCTGTGCTGTAACCGCTATGATACTATGAGAATCAGGGCATATTTATACAGAACTTTCCCTTGGGAGTAAAGTCCATGATAGGGCAGAATCTACATGGGCTATGGAAGGGGATTAAGTGGGTGGGGAGAGTCCGTGATAGGGTAGACTGTAACAGGCAGTGGAAGGACTGTCTGATAGGCCTCACTCTCTGCTTTCTCATGTTTGTCCTTTATTGAAGCTGCAGAAAGTCGAAATAACAGCCAGTAATTTGACGTCACTCCTTGACTGTGTGAGAGAACTGGGATAATTTTGTAACGGATTCATCCTTCCATTGCACACGGTGGGCAGAATTTTATGAGATCCCCGGAGACGGGCTGGGAGGCAGGGGGCAGCCGTAGAATTGTGACGGGAGGCGGGGGGGCCCCATTGCCTTCCCGTCGCCCCGCAAGTTATTTGGGAGCAGGATAGCCAACGGCAGAGTAGAGGCAGGAACACTCACAATATTTAGGAAGTAGTTAGATCAGCACTTGAAACGCCATAGCATACAAGGCTACAGGCCAAGTGCTGGAAAATGGGATTAGATTGTGACGGGTGCTTGATGGTCGGCACAGGCGCGTTGGGCTGAAGGGCCTGTTTCTGTGCTGTAAAACTCGATAACTCTATGACAGCCTGCTGCACCTGGGGCAACCCAGTAATCGTGGCGAAATCCAGTGTACTTGGTGCCTGCGAGGGTGTGTCTGTAATGAATGAATGTACTCTCCAGCCCCGGCAAAGAGGGCATCAGTGACCTGCGAGATGCAATGGCGTGCCTTTGCTTGCGAGATGCCACTAAGGTCCAAAGCTGATCCTTGGAAGGAGCCAGAAGCAAAGATGTTCAAGGCCACAGTGAGTTTAGCTACTGGCATGTTGGCCCGTGCTGCGAGGTACAAGGTCTTCTGCAATGAGGTCACAGAAGTCTGTCATCATCTGTCTGGGGAGTCTCAGTCTCTTGAGGCACCGGGTCTCATTCATCTCCAGGTACATCTTCACCAGTAGATCCAGTGGTGAGGGTATGGCCTCCATGTCCTTCCTTCCCCTCGTTCCTTTCCTGTGCCCTCCTGCTGCTCGGGATTCTGCGGAGGGTGTTGCTCCTCATCACGACTGGGCCCAAAATCTGACAGTCATGCCCCCATTGCCAGATGCAGCCTTCCTTTTGGACAGGTGGCCACCCTGTTGTCCTTGGCAGCTTTGCCCATGCTCTTCTGCCCCTGCAATGCCATGGGAGTGATGGCCCTGTTCAATGCCTGAACACTCGGTGCCCACTCTCCCCGCCAGCACTGCAGTGCCAAGGGCACCTCCTTACCAAATGCCAAGAACCTCTTTCCCCTGCTGTCCCTCTTGTGGGGTCAATCTACTCCTTGGGGCAGCTATGGGGACTGGCTCCCCACTCTGTATCCACCTCCCTTCAGCCAATCTGCAACAGAAACCTCCTGAAACGGTGTGCACCCTTCAAAATTCCACCCTCCCCCTTCAACAAGCTCTTAATGAGCTTTTTCAATACTTTAATTGGCCTCAATGGAGAGGAGGGTGGGATCTCTGTCCTGCCCTCTGCCCTGTTGAACATTGCCAGCGCCAGGAACCGCATCCCAAAACTGGCCCACTGGCCGGAGCCGCCATTTTTGGTGCCCCTCCCGCCTCCGTTCCTGACTTCAGCAGGGGCCGGAAAATTCATCCCCTTGTGTTTGACAAACTCCCACTAGGACCCATGCTTCATAGCCTTGATGTTGGATAAGGACATCTCTAAGATAGAACCTCTATCTTACATCACTTCTCAGATGCCATCTTACCAGCCTGAAAAGTTAATATTTCACCAGATTTTACTCATAGTTTAGGTCCCTGTCACTTGAGGTTAGCTTGGTGGCTTTTCTCTTCACTGCCTCCAGTGCTTGGATAGTCTCCCTTGTTTCTTGGCTACCAGGCCTAGACACAGCGCTCAAGGTGGGGTCTGAACAGACCTAGACACAGACTTGAGAGAGCAGGGGAGCCTTTAGTTTAACATCTCACTCAAAAGACAGCACATCTGATAGTGCAGCTGAGCTCAGTACTGCACCGGGAGTGTAAACTCCCTAGATTAAGTGACTGTGACTTGAACCCACAAACCTCTAACTCAGAAGCGAGATTGTTACCCACTGAGCCACAGCTGGCAGCTGTTGTGGGGTGCGTGTGTGTTACCCATTTGGCCTTCTGTGGGCAGTGTTTTACATTTGTCAATATTACATTGCATCCGCTGTTGTTTGGCTCGCTAACATATTTTGTTTAACTCACTATAACTCCGGCCAGCCTCCCTCAATTCTTGAACCGGGGCAACCCTGTGATATGAGATCGTGATCTGTGGACAGAAGATGATTGCTCGGCTGACTAACCTTGTTTCCTCACTCATGTTCTTGTGTTGTTTATAACAGCGCTGCCACACTTTGATAAGAGCCCACTCAGCAACTGAGAACACTGCTCAATGATTCGGAGATAGCAATGTAATTGGCTTCATAATTACAATGACAATTTATTGTAATATCCTTATTAACGAATATCTAACACAGCATGATAAAATTAGAATAGAAAGAGTCAGGAATATGGAACAGAGGAAGGCCATTCAGCCCTTCAAGCCTGTTCCGTCATTCAATTAGGTCATAGCTGATCTGTATCTTCACTCAGTTTATACTCTATCTACATCTGCAACCCCGATTGGTCAGTAGGTAACACTCATATTTCTAAGTTAATAAGTTGTGGGTTCAAGTCCCACAATTTCTAGGCTGACACCACCAGTACAGCACTGTTGGAGTGTTACACAGTCAGAGGTGCTGTTATTTGGGATGAGACATTAAAATTAAGGTCCTGTTTGCCCTCTCAGATGGATGCAAATGATCCTATGGTACTACTTTCATAGAAGAGCACAAGAGTTCTCTGCTTGTTACCACATTTCATTTTGTGGGATCTTGCTTTGTGCAATTTGGCTGTCCCCCTTTCATACAATACTACAGTACTACATAGTAACGCGCTTTGGAACTTCCTGAAGTCACAAAGATGTGCGTTTTTTTTAACCAATCTCAACATCTTTCAAATACTTTCTTACCTGATCTATATACTAAAGCAATATCTCGATTTATTCAGCTTAACATGTCACCAAAATGACTCAAAGCACTTCACACAATAGTTTAGATTTTCATTATCGGGAGGGGTCAAACGGCTAGCTGGCCAAATGCACCAGTAGGAGGCCCAGTCCATTTTGTGAACCACATTACCATATGGTTGGCATCCTGCAGGAACCAGGCCAACACGATATCCAGCTGTCCAGGGTCATCATGGTGGACCTGGGATGGGATTTTATGTTGAAATCCCTCCATGGCCTCGTCCCTCCCCATCTCTGTAATCTCCTCCAGCCCTGAAACTCTTCCCAAGATTTCCACGTTCCTCCAATTCTGACCTCTTGCGCACACCTCCCCTCCACTTCCTTCATTCCACTGTTGGTGGCTGTGCTTTCAGCTGTCGAGGCCTTAAACTCTGGAATTCCCTCCCTAAACCTGTTCACCTCTCCACCCCTCTCTTCTTTAAGTCAGTCCTTAAAGCCAACCTCTTTGACCAAGCTCACCTGTCCTAATGTTTCTTCCTTTGGCTCAGCGTCACTTATTTTTGTCTGATTTACTGTCCTGTTTTACTATTGTCATGAAGACCCCCACCTGCCAAGAATGAGGCATATTAATTTCGTCATTAATTTTAAACTGTTGCTGGAGTGAAGAAATGACTTGTTTAAAGAGATCACCAGACATTTGGTTTGAGAACATTTGCATACTAAGAGACGGTGCTTGTGGAGACAAAGCAGCTACTGGTCCAATTAACCCAAATGTATTTTGATCACCAGACACTGAAGGTGTAAGGAAGCTCACATTCCAGTGTCTGCTAAGATGATACAATCCGCAAACGCCATAGTGGTTAAACCAGTTAATCACATGACTAACCTGCTGGCCAACTTGGAGTTTGAATTGTGCTCACAAGACAGTTTGAAGACAGGCTGCAGATTGCAACTGAACCTGCAGCAAGAGAGCCTCTCTCCTGGCTGGCTCTCTCTCACTTTCTCACAAACCTCTGTACCCACTGAAGTCACTTAAACCTCAAGGGAGAGAGGACGCCTATGTCGAAACAAGTTAAAGCGTGCACTAGGCCCCAATGAACAGCAAGACTTACTGGCAACCAAAGACTCCACACTGAACTCAAAGGATTGTAATTACAACCCAGCTATTGCCTCAAACTTTTCCCCTTTATTCTTTCTACTTTTTCTGTCTCTATCTGTGTACGTGTTTATCCCGTATGCATGCTAGCGTGGTTGCATAGCGTATTCGTAATTGTTAACCGAATTAGAGTTTAAGGTTAATAAACTTTCACCTTTCTTGTTTAAATCTAAGAAAACCTGTCTGATTTCTTGGCCTTACAATTGGAAAGCAGTGAACAAGGATTCACTGAGGGGGGAGATAAAAACACAGTGTTTTTAAAATTAAACCCTGTTACGGTTAAACCAGACAAAGGCTGAGAGGGGAGCCCTAGACCCTTGCCTCACTTGGTCATAACAGAAATTTGGGGGCTACCATCCTGGATTTGACCCACAGACAAACGAGAAATTGGAAATGGGAAGCCAAATTGATCCCAGTCATAAAGAGAAAAGATTTCAATACAGGTTTTCTTGTTGTGTGTGCTTGAATACTAACATGTCTGTGACTGAAGCTGGTAGCTCCCCAAGCCAGGGTGAAGTAACTTGGGATAAGTTGAAAGCACTGTCTATGGAGGAGTTGAGGAAAATGGCTGAGCAGTGTGGGATCACTGTACGTGGCAAGGCTAGGCAATCTGAACTCCTAAGACTAGTGGCCAACCATTTTTCCCTTGAAACTGAAGAAGCAGAAACAGGGTTAGAAGTAGACCCCGACAGGGTTGTTAGCAAAGCTACAATTGGAACAGAGGAAACTTGAATTAGAAGACAGGGAAAGAGAAAGAGAGAGACAGCAGAAAGATAGAGAAAGACAGGAGAGAGAGAAAGAAAGAGCCTTCCAGAAGGAATGTGAAGAAAAAGAGAGAGAGAATGAAAAAGCCTTCTAGAAGGAATGCGAAGAGAGAGAGCTAAGGCGGCTTGAGTTAACTGTGGGGGGTTGGGGGGGGGGGGGGCGCGACAGAGTAACCCCAGTGAAAGCATGGCCAGTATGGAGGAGCGTAATTCAGGGCTGGGTACAGAATTGTTAAAACTTTTCCAACTGATCCCAAAATTCAATGAGGGAGACGTGGAAGTACTTTTTGTGCCTTTTGAAAAGCTGGCAAGGCAGTTAAAGTGGACAGCTGAGGCTTGGACTCTACTGCTACAAAGCAAGCTAATCGGAAAAGCCCGTGAGGTTTATTCCATGCTGCCAGATGAGTGTTCATCCAATTATGAACTGACAAAAACTGCTATCCTCGGGGCATATGAGTTAGTACCGGAAGCCTATCGCCAAAAGTTTAGAACCCTCAAGAAGCAAGCTGATCAAACTTACCTGAAGTTTGAGAGAAGTAAGCAGCTGGCTTTTGACCAGTGGCTGAGGGCTCTTAAAGTGCAGCTCAGCTATGAAAATCTCAGAGAAGTAATTTTGCTCAAGGAATTTAAAAACTCCCACCCACTCTCCATAAAGTCACATGTGGAGGATCAGAAGGTTCATAGAGCCCAGCAAGCCACATTGCTGGCTGATGAGTTTGTTCTCATTTATAAATCGGTTTCCATGGGGAAAACCTTTCCTGGTCACCCCCACAAATCCAAAAAGGACAAAGGGTGGGAAGGTGATAGAAGCCCAAGCAGTCCCGGGAGGGAAAGAAAAGTAAGAGACGCAGGGTGCCCTCCTGCAGCCAAAAAGGAAGGTGTTTTAAGTAGGAGTGAGACCCAGAGACCTTTGTGCTTCCATTGTAATAAAGCAGGGCATTTAAGAGCTGACTGCTGGAAACTAAAGGGAAAACCTGTCGGGTTAATCAGACCCCTGCCTCACCTGGTCGTAACATTCTGTTACAGGCATTATATAAATGCAAGTTATTGTTGTCTTTGGAACGAGGTTTTAGCCTTATTTTACTGGAAACCTGAAATTGAAAAAGTAATAAAATGGAGATTCCCCAACTCCTTCCAGTCCACTTTCATGCCCCCTTCTGACAGAGCTCAACAGGGTAAAGTTGAGAGTAACTGACCCATGCAGAACAGGAAAGGCATAGGATTACTCCCTGCATGTTCTGAGTTATTGGACCTTAGCTAGGATGGTGGTGCGATTCACCTCCTCGGGGAGCACAGTACTCTAAGTGTGGTCTTACCAAGGTTCTATGCATATTTAACATAACTTCCCCACTTTTGAATTCTGTTTCTCTAGAAATGAACCCGTCTTCTTTGCATTTTGATGGCCTTGTTCATCTGAGTTGCTATTTTTAATGATTTGTGAATCTGTACTCCTAGATGTTTCAGCGCCTCCATCCCATTTGGACTCTTATTTTTGAAGCCGTAGGTGGCCTCCTTATTCCAGCTGCACCACCCCCACCCCGCCAGTAAAACATTGAATACTCGACTAGGATGGGGAGTAGCAGGGGCTGTACAGACATTTTAGTTGGGAGAAGGTTTGCACAAAAAAAAGGGGCGGAGGTGTACATTTTTCGTTTTTGTTCTACTTTTTTAACCCTCCAGTATTTAGTTCTTGCTTCGGTGCACTGTAAGGAGCTGTTTGCTGAGTACCTGGTAAGCTATTCTACTTGTAAAAAATAGTCTGTAAAGTTAAAGTATGGCAGGGGAGCTCAGCTAAGTGGAATGTACAGCCTGTGGTATGTGGGAAGTCATGGATGCACCACATGTCCTAGACAGACACATCTGCAGGAAGCGTCACCGACTGCAGAAGCTTGAGCTCCGGGTTTCGGAACTTGAGTGGCAGCTGGAGTCACTGTTTTGCATCTGTGAGGCAGAGAACTATATGGATAGCACATTTAAGGAGGTGATCACACCGCGCAGGTTAGGAGCAAGCAGGCAGATGGGGAATGGGTGACTGTCAGGCAGTCTAAGAGAATGAGGCAGGTAGTGCAGAAGTCCCCTGATATGATCTCACTCGCAATCGGTTTTCCATTTTGGGTACTGATGAGGGTAATGATTCCTCAGAGGATGCAGTCAGAGCCAAATTGTGACACCACAGATGGCTGAGCTGCACAGGAGGGGAGGAAGAGAAGTGGAAAGCAGTAGTGATAGGGGACTCGTTAGAGGAACAGACAGGTGTTTCTGCGGCAGTAAACTCCAGGATGGTGTGTTGCCTCCCTGGTGCCAGGGTCAAGGATGTCACAGAGTGGCTGCAGGACATTCTTCTGGGGGAGGTGAGCAGCCAGAGGTCGTGGTCCACATTGGTACCAATGACATAGGTAAGAAGGGGGATGAGGTCCTGAAAGCAGATTTTAGGGAGCTAGGATGGAGATTAAAAAGCAGGACCTCAAAAGCTGTAATCTCAGGATTACTCCCAGCCCCACATGCAAGTGAGCAAAGGAATAGGAGAATTGAGTGATTGAATACGTGGCTAGAGAACTGGTGTAGGAGGGAGGGCATCAGATTTCTGAGACATTGGGACCGGTTCTGGGGCAGGTGGGACTTGTACAAGATGGACGGGTTGCATCTTAGCAGGACAGGGACGAATATCCTGGCAGGGAGATTTGCTAGTGTTGTTGGGGAGGGTTTAAACTAAATTGTCAGGGGGATGGGAACCTGAGAGGAAGCTCAGATTGGACGGAAGCAAAACTGGTAACTTGTCAGGGGCGTGGGAACCAGGAGCAAGTATTAGAGAGGAATACCAAGGTGTGCAGAATACTGGGAGAGATAAATAGCACAAGAGTAGGGTATAGTACGTTATTAGGTGGGGTCAGAGTAAGGGAGAAAGTAATAAAGTCTGAATCAGGGTTATTGTGCATATGTGAATGCACGGAGTGTGGTTAATAAGACTGGTGAGGTACAGGCGCAGATTGCCATGTGGAAATATGATGTTCTGGCTATAACAGAGACCTGGCTCAAAAAAGGGCAGGACTGGGTGTTAAATAGGAAAAAGAAAAAAGGAGGAGGAGTGGTGGTATTGATTAAGGAGAGCATTGCAGTGCTGGAGAAAAAGGATGTCCCAGAGGGGTCGAGGACAGAATCAATTCGGCTAGAGCTAAGGAACAAAAAAAGTGCAGTTACACTGCTTGGTGTTGTCTATAGGCCACCAGCTAGTGGGAAGGACGTGGAGGAACAAATTTGCAAAGAAAATACAGAGAGGTGAAAAAATTATAGGGTAGTTTTAATTTCGAGATACAGCACTGAAACAGGATCTTCGGCCCACCGAGTCTGTGCCGACCATTAACCACCCATTTTATACTAATCCTGCACTAATCCCATATTCCAACCACATCCCCACCTGTCCCTATATTTCCCTACCACCTACCTATCTATACTAGGGGCAATTTATAATGGCCAATTTACCCATCAACCTGCAAGTCTTTGGCATGTGGGAGGAAACCGGAGCACCCGGAGGAAACCCACGCAGATACAGGGAGAACTTGCAAACTCCACACAGGCAGTACCCAGAATTGAACCTGGGTCACTGGAGCTGTGAGGCTGCGGTGCTAACCACTGCGCCACTGTGCCGCCCTAATGGGGGACTTTAATTATCCAAACATAGACTGGGATAATAGTAGTGTAAAGGGCAGTAAGGGGCAAGAGTTCCTAGAGTGTGTTCAGAAAAATTTTCTACAACAGTATGTTGCTAGTCCAATGAGAAAGGAGGCACTGCTAGACTTGGTTCTTGGGAATGAGATGGGCCAAGTGGATCAAGTATCAGTAGGACAGCATTTAGGGGATAGTGATCATTGTATCATAAAGTTTAGACTGACTATGGAAAAGGACAAAGAGCAATCCAGGGTAAGAGTAATTAACTGGGGGAAGGCCAACTTCAGTGGGGCGAATAAATTGGAGTCAAAAGCTGGCAGGAAAACTGGTAGATGAACAATGGGCAACCTTCAAAGAAGAGATAGTTCGGGCACAGTCAAAGTATGTTCCATCTAAGGGGAAAAGTAGGGCAAACAAATCCAGAGCTCCCTGGATGACAAAAGAAGTAGAAATTAAAATAAAGAAGAAAAAGTGTGCTTATGACAGATGCCAGGTAGAAAATACTATTGAGAACCAGGCTGAATATAGAAGGTCCAGAGGAGAAGTGAAAAAGCAAATAAGAGAAGCAAAGACAGAGCCTGAGAAGAGACTGGCAGCTAGCATTAAAGGAAATCCCAAAGTTTTCTATAGGCATATAAATAGTAAAATGATTCTATAGATATAGCTCTTGGGTCTAAAGGGATCAAGGGTATGGGGAGAAAGTGGGAACAGGTTACTGAGTTGGATGATCAGCCATGATCAAAATAAATGGCGGAGCAGCTCAAAGAGGCGAATGGCCTACTCCTGCTCCTATTTTCCATGTTTCAATGTTTCTAAAAGGATGGTAAAAGAAGGAGTGGGGCCGATTAGGGACCATAAAGGGGGTTTACACATGGAGGCAGAGGGCATAGCTGAGGTATGAAATGAATATTTTGCATGTGTCTTTACCAAGGAAGAAGATGCAACCCAGGCAATGTTGAAAGAGGAAGTAAGTCAGACACTAGAGGGGTTTAAAATTGATAAAGAGGAAGTATTAGATCGGCTGTCTGAACTTAAAGTGGATAAAGCATCAAGACCAGATGAGATGCATCCAAGGATACTGAGGGAAGTGAGGGAGGAAATCGCAGAGGCACTGGCCATAATTTTTCAGTCTTCCTTAGACTCAAGGGTGATGCCAGAGAATTGGAGAATTGCAAACATTACACCCTTGTTCAAAAAAGGGTGTAAGGATAAGCCCAGCAATTACAGATCAGTCAGTTCAACTTCAGTGGTGGGAAAACTTCTAGAAAAAATAATTCGGAACAAAATCAATAGTCACATGGACAAATGTGAGTTAATTAAGGAAAGCCAGCATGGAATTCTTAAGGGAAAATCATGTTTACTAACTTGGAGTTTTTTGAGGAGGTAACAGAGAGGGTTGATGAGGGCAATGCAGTTGATGTGGTGTACATGGACTTTCAAAAGGCATTTGATACAGTGCCACACAACAGACCTGTGAGCAAACTTGTAGCTCTTGGAATAAAAGTGATGGTAGCAACACGGATACGAAATTAGCTGAGTGACAGGAAACAAAGAGTTTTGGATATTTTTCGGGCTGGAAGAAGGTTGGTAGTGGAGTTCCCCAGGGATCAGTGTTAGGACCCTTGCTTTTCCTGATATATATTAATGACCTAGACCATGGTGTTAAGGGCACAATTTCAAAGTTTGCAGATGATACAAAACTTGGAAGCATTGTGAACTGTGAGGAGGATAGTGTAGAACTTCAAAAGGACATAGACAAGTTGGTGGAATGGGCAGACAGGTGGCAGATGAAGTTCAATGCAGAGAAATGTGAGGTAATTCATTTTGGTAGGAAGAACATGGAGAAACAATATAGAATAAAGGGCACAATTCTAAAGGTGGTGCAGGAGCAGAGGCACCTAGGTTTATATGTGAATGTCATTAAAGGTGGCAGGACAGGTTGAGAGAGCAGTTAATAAAGCATCCTGGGCTTTATTAATAGAGGCATAGAGTACAAGAGCAAGTCAGTTATGTTGAACTTGTACAAGACTCAAGTTCGGCCTCAGCTGGAGTATTGCGTCCAATTCTAGGTGCCGCACTTGAGGAAAGACGTGAGGGCATTGGAGAGTACAGAAGAGATCCACGAGAATGGTTCCAAGGATGAGGAATTTCAGTTATGAAGATAGATTGGAGAAGTTAGGACTGTTTCCCTTGGAGAAGAGAAGGCTGAGAGGTTATTTGATAGAGGTTTTCATAATCATGAGTGGTCTGGACAGAGTATATAGAGAGAAACTGTTCCCACTCATGAAAGGATCGAGAACGAGAGGGCACAGATTTAAAGTATTTGGTAGGAGTAGCAAAAGAGTCATGAGGAAAAACTTTTTCACACAGCGAGTGGTTAAGAGCTGGAATGCGCTGCCTGAGAGTGTGGTGGAGGCAGGTTCAATTGAAGCATTCAAAAGGGTATTAGACTGTTATATGAAAAGGAAGAATGTGAGGGTTACGGGGAGAAGGCAGGGGAATGGAACTGAGGGAGTTGTTCTTTCAGAGAGCCTCGATGGGCCGAATGGCCTCCTTCTGCACTGTAACAATTCTGTGATTCTGTGAACTCAAACTGTGTTCTGTGTTTATTTACCAACGGATATGTAAGAGCATAAGAAATAGAATCTGGAATAAGCCATGCAGGCCCTTGAGCCTGTTCCATCATTCAATAAGGTCATAGCTGAATTTCTACATTACATACAGCATATATTATAATTTTGTAAAGGCCCTGTTACTACTTCCAGCATGTTCCCAAAGAGCGATGTCAGGCTAACAGGTCTGTATTTCCCTGTTTTCTCTCTCCCTCTTTTCTTGAATAGTGGTGTTATATTTGCTACCTTCCAATCCACTGGGACTGCTCCAGATGATAGGGAATTTTGGAAGATCACAATCAATGCATCCACTATGCCTGCAGCCACCTCTTTTAGAATCTGAGGATGTATGTCATCAGGTCCCAGGAATTTGTCAGCTTTTAGTCCATTAATTTCTCCACTACATCATTTTTACTAATATTAATTACCTAAGTTCCTCAATTTCATTGGACTCTTGGTCCCCAACTATTTCTGGTATGTGTTTTGTGCCTTCTACTGTGAAGATAGACATCAAATATTTGTTGAACGCCTTTTTTAAAAATTGCCAAGGATAAAAACTATTTGGAGTTGTAAGGCAAAATTTCGGCATTTCTAAATCAGAATACTTAGCAAATTGCCAAGTGTTTCTGGTAGAATACATACTTTGCATATATAATAAATAAAATGCATGTATTGAATTTATGTATCAACAGATGTAGCTATACCATTCAAACAGGTTTATTTAGAGAATGATGTTTTTCATTAAAATAATCATTTGATATCGTAAAGTGCAGCATAATGATTAGCTTTTTCTCCCCACAGTAAAAACACGGCACTTACTTTTCTCGACTTAATTTTTTTAAAGCTTTTTTTCATGTTAATGTGATTCAACTGGAAATGATTGGGAGCCACAAATGCGATGTTAAAGAGCCATATGGAACTCCGGAGTCACAAGTTGCAGACCCCCGGTTTAGCGTCTCTGTCATTTCCTAATTCCCCATTTCTCCTGTCTCAGCCTCTAAAGAACCCACCTTTATTTTCACTACTCTCTTCCTCTTTTACATAATTATACAAGTTCTTACAATCTGTTTTTACATTTCTTTCTAGTTTACTCTCACATTCTATTTTTCCCGTTATCAATTTTTTGGTCATCCTTTGCTTGTTTCTAATACTCCCCCAATCCTCAGGCTTACTACTCTTTTTGGCAACATTACTCTTTTAATCTAATACTCGCCTTAACCTCTTTAGTGAGGCATGAATGGATCCTATTTGCCAATAGAATTTTTATTTCTCAATGGAATATATATTTTTTCAGAATTATGCAATTCTTAATTATGAAACCACGACTTTTCTTGATATATATTAATGACTTAGACTTGACTGTGCAGGGCACAGTTTCAAAATTGGAAGTATTGTGAACTGTAAGGAGGATAGAGATAGGCTTCAAGAGGCCATAAACAGGCTGGTGGAATGGGCGAGCACCATAGCAGATGAAATATAATGCAGAGAAGTGCAAAGTGATACATTTTGCCAGGAGAACGAGGAGAGGCAATAGAAGCTAAAGGGTACAATTTCAAAAGGGCAACTAGAGCAGAGGGACCTGGGGGTATATGTGCACAGATCATTGAAGGTGATAAGGCAGGTTGAAAAAGTAGTTATAAATGCAAAACAGGGTCATGGGTTTTATAAATAGAGGCATAGAATACAAAAGCAAGGAGGTTATGGTGAATCTGGATAAAATGCTGGTTCAGCCTCAACTGGAGGGGTGTGTTCTGGGCATTGCACATCAGGAAGGATAGAAAGGCTTTAGAGAGGGTGCAAAAAAGATTTACAAGAATGGTTCCAGGGCTGAGGAACTTCAGTTACGCGGATAGATTGGAGAAGCTGAGACTGTTCTCCTTTGAAAAGAGAAGATTGAGAGGAGATTTGATAGAGGTGTTCAAAGTCGTGTGGGGTCTAGACAAAGTAGATAGGGAGAATTTGTTCCCATTGGTGGCAGGGCATGTGATTGGCAAAAGAACCAATGGTGAAATGAGGAAAAACGTTTTTACACAACAGGCGGTTAGGATCTGTAATGCACTGCCTGAGAGTGTGGTGGAGGAGGATTCAATCATGGCTTTCAGAAGAGAATAGAATAAGCATCTGAAGGGAAACATTTCCAGGGTTACAGGAAGAAGTGGGGTAGTGGGACTTGCTAAATTGCTCTTGCAGAGAGCCAGCATGTACTCAATGGATTGAATGGCCTCCTTCTGTGCTGTAACCATTCTATGATTCTATATTTCTTTAAATATTCACCATTGCTTTCCTACTGTCATACCTTTTAATCTGTTTTCCTAATCTACCTTTGCCAACTCATCCTTCATACCTATGTAATTGGCTTTATTTAAGCTTTATTTACACTTGTTTCAGAATTAAGTATGTCACCCTCGAACTCAATGTGAAATTCTATGATATATGATCACTCTTCCCCAGAGGATCCCTTACTAAAAGAATACTAATTAACCCTGTCTCATTACACAGACAAGATCTAAAATAGCCTGTTCCCTGGTTGGTTCTATGATGTACTGTTCCAAGAAACTGTCTCAAATGCATTCCGTGAACACATCCTGCAAGATACTTTTGCCAATTTGATTTGTTGAGTCTCTATGGAAAATCAAATAAAATCCCCCATGATTAGTGTAGTACCTTTGTTAGAAGCTCCTTTTATTTCTTGATTAATGCTCTGTCCAATGGTATAGCTACAGTTAGGGGTGTTATAAACTACTCCCACCAATGTTTTTTGATCTTCATTATTTTTTAGCTCCACCCATACTGATTCTACTTCCTGTTCTTCTGACCCAAGATCCTTCCTCACTAATGGTCTTATGTCATCCTTTATTATCACGGCTACCTCCCCCCCCTCCCCCCCCCCCCACCCCACCCCCAACTACCCCTCCCTCCCCAACACCCCACTTTCCCATTTTGTCTGTCTTTTCAAAATGTCGAGTATGCTGGAATATATAGTTTCTAATCCTGGTCACCATGCGACCATGTCTCTTATGACTATTAGATCACACCCATTAATCTCTAATTGTGTCATTAATTCATCTATCTTGTTATGAATGCTTCGTGCATTCAGATAAGTCGCCTTTAATTTTAACTTTTTACCAATTTTCTCTGATTTGACCTTATTCACTAATGCACTATTACCATTAAAATTTTTGTCTCTTTCCATCACACTCTGTATATTTTACCTAATCACTACACTGCTCTATGTCCTTGACTTTTCCCTTTCTTAAATAGCAGTGTTACATTTGCTAACTTCCAATCTGCTGGGACCATTTTAGAATCTAGGAAATTTAGGATATTCATAACCAATGCATCCACTATCTCTGCACCTACCTCGTTTAGAACCCTGGGATGTCGGCCATCAAGTCCCAAGGATTTGTTGGCTTTTAGTCCCTTACGTTTCTCCAAAACTTTGTTCTCTGTTGATATTAATTACTTTAAGTTCCTCACTCTTATTAGCCCCTTGATTGCCCTCTATTTCTGGTATGTATGCGTGCCTTCCAGTGATACAAATACAATAGATACAAAATATTTGTTTAGTGTCTGTGCCATTTCCTCAATCCCCATGATAATTTTTCCTGTCTCTGCCTCTAAAGGACCAACATTTACATTAGCTACTCTCCTCCTTTTATATATACTTATAAAAGCCACTACCACAATCCTTTTTACTGCTCCTACTTCAGTGGCCTCCTGTACCATGATGCTGTGGTCAAATTGCCCATCCTCCCTGCTGTCTTTGTTCTGAACCATACAGGTGTCAAGTACCTTATACCTGTTGGACAAGATCAAAGGCTGAGGTTCCTCCATCACTGCATCCTGGGCCCCCATACCTGCTGGACTCAAAGTCATATCCCCCTGTCCTTGACCACTAACCAAATATAAAGTACTGCCTAACCCAACAGGTGTGACTGCCTCCTGGATCAAAGTGTCAAGATAATTCTCCCCCTCCATCACAATGTCTGCAGCTCAAACTCCAGCTCAACACTCTGAGTAAGTTCCTTGAGTTGCAGACACATTGTAGATGTGGTTGCTCAGGATCTAACTGATCTTCAGCAGCTCCTATATGCTGCAGTTACGAAACATCAACTGCCCTTCTGTCCCTATCTAACCTTGTTTTATATATTTAATTAGGGTTTTTATTGACTCAATATTTTAGTTTTATTAACCAATTAGTTTATTTACTTTGATATTGATATAAAAATTAATAATTATGGTTTAAACCTTGATCCTGGCTTAAAGAGCAAATAACAGTAATACTCATCACCAATCACCTCCCTGCCATCCTTTCGCATCACTCTTTTATTTGCTCTCAGGCCTCCACTACACTCACTGCGCTCTCTCTCAATCTCTCCCTCTCTCTCATTCTCCCCCCTGGCCCCCCTCCCTCCACTCTTTCTATCCCCACTGCTCTCGTTGTGCTGTCTCTCTGGTCTGGATTTTACCAGCCCTATAGAGACAGGTTGGGAGGTGGGAGACCTGGTAAAATAGCAGCAGGAGGCATCAGGAGGGGAGCTGGATGTCTTCCCGTCACCATGGCATATTACTAACCTCAGCAGCGCAACCGCCCACCGAGCAGCCAATTGAGCCACTTAGGGCCCAATTAAGGGCCACTTTCCGCCGCACCACCCCCCCCCCCCCCCCCGGCATTTTACCTGCACTAGGAGGGATCACTGCTGCATGGGGAAACCACCAGGTAAATCCTAGAGGCCTCCCAGCAGTTTCCCGGGGTGGGAAGAGCCCTCCTTCATGGCTGCTGCATGGCCCACAGAGGGGCCCCCTGGCTGCAATGGCCGCCCCCACGGCTACAGCGCCGCCGCTGGAATCTGCCCCCCCCCACCCCCCCATCCCCAATCACTAGGGCCTGCCCGGCCCTGGGCACAGAACTTAAACAAACTTACCTCGTCTTTGAGGGCACATCATCATGGAGGTTCCCCCTCCTTCATCCTGCAGCCTCAGCAGTGGCCACCTCTAGCAGTGGGCCAGCAGCTCTGGGAGGAAGGCTGCCATCATCTATTGGACGGCAGTCCCAGGGGCGGCCTTTTAATTGGCCACTACCAGGGTCCCGGCTTGCGCGGGGTTGGATCCTGCTTTTGGACTTGGCAGCAGGACTTCTTACCTCTTGGGAAAATTCATCCATCTGTCTCCACTGCTCCTTCTATCCCTGTTTCTCTCACCCTCTCTCTCTCTTTCACCAGTCCTTCTATCCCCACCCCACTTGCTCAATAGGCCCAATCTACTCAATCTCTCCTCATGGGACAGCCCTCTCGTCCCAGGAATCCATCTGGGGTATTGGCCCTAGCAATGATTCCACATCCTTTTCTGTCCAGTTCTGAATCAAATGTATTATGGATGTATTAGGATGTATTAGGGGACCTCAGTTATGAGGAGAGACCGGAGAAGCTGGGATTGTTCACCTTAGAGCAAAGAAGGTTGAGGGAAGATTTAATGGAGGGGTTCAAAATCATGAAGGGTTTTGATAGAGTAGACATGGGAAAACTATTTCCACTGGCAGAAGGGTCGGTAACCAGAGGCCACAAACTAAAAATAATTGCCAAATAAACCAGGGGTGAGATGAGGAGAATTTTTTTTTTACACAATGAGTTGTTGTGATCTGGAACGCGCTGCCTGAAAGGGTTGTATAAGCAGATTCAATAGTAACTTTCAAAAGGGGATTGGATAAATATTTGACGAGAAAAATTTGCAGGGCCGTGGAAAAAGAGCAGGGGGGATTGGGACTGCAGCAACACAAAAGCAAAATACTGCAGATGCTGAAAATCTGAAATAAAAGCAGAAAGTGCTGGAAATATTCAGCAGGTCTGGCAGCATCTGTGGAGAGAGGAACAGAGTTAACGTTTCAGGTCTGTGACCTTTCATCAGAACTGGGAAAAGTTAGAAATGCAATAGATTTTGAGCAAGTGAAAGGGGGGAGGGTGGGAAGAAGAACAAAAGGGAAGGTCTGTGATAGGGTGGAGGGCAGGGGAAGTTAAAAGACAAAAGGATTTATGGTGCAAGACCAAAGGGAGTGGTAATGGGAGTGGGACGAATTGGATAGCTCTTTCAAAGAGCCAGCACTGGCACAAGGGGCCCTATGGCCTCCTTCTGTGCTGTACGATTCTACTAAAATATGCACAGTACAATCCTGAATGAGCAAAATCTCCCAGACACCATCAGCTTCGCCCATCTGCTCACTTGATTAAACAAGTGGCCCATCATTTCTTACTCTCTATGCCAGCAAATCGCTGAATGCATTAAAACTGAACTGGGCACTGACACTAGTTACATTGGTTACTGTGACGCAGTAATGGAACACAGCTACTCAGTGGTTTTATTGTGTTGGAAGGGAGCATTTTCACCTAGGGAAATGAGCTCAAACCCAGCCTCTAATTGAGATGACAGTTCCTCTCAGTGATGGGGATTGGATGGTTAAGAGTGTAAGCATGCACACTCTGGGACCTCAGCTAGTATCCAGTGCAGATTGATAGGGTGAAGGCTTCCTCTCTATAATGGCACTGAGTAATGCCATGTATTCAAAAGTTGTCTCTTAGTAAGCTCATCCAAGACCTGACCTGGCAAAGTCAGTGGGAGTGGAGAGTGTATGTTAACACCCTCAGCCCAGCAAACTCTGGGCAGAATGAAAGTACGATGACCTTTTACTACTGTGATACCACCGTACAGCTGTTTTAACACCAGGCGGTTGGAGCATCTACCTATATGCAAATTGGGGTCCTATTGCCAAGCATAATCTCCTCCTTCAGTCTCTCTCCACTGTGTCTCCTCACTTTCCCTCTCTCCTTTTCTCTCTCTCTCATACCTCAGTCTCCCTCCAGCTGCCTCCCTCTTTCCGTTTCTCTCCCATCTGTCCTTTCGCTCTTTCTCTCCTTTTCTCTTTATTCCCCCCTCAGTCTTTCTCCTGCTGTCTCTCTTCTCTGCCTTTCTTTCTCTATTTCCCTCTCTCTGTCTCTCTCTCACAGTCTCTCTTCCCCCCTTGGTCTCCACTCATCTCTCTCTAATATGCAGCATGTCTTTATTACAATGAAAGAAGATAGCAGACCTGTTAGCTTCTGCCTAATTAGGTTTTGTAAATGGCTTTTGAAAGGTAATTATCAAAAAATCAGCATTATTTGAAAACTGTAGGGGTCCTTTTTTTGAGTAATATATAAATTCCATTGTGGAAGCTATAAAAGTGCTTCTGACTGCATGGAGCTCCTTATCCATTATGTGTGATAACTTATTAAACAATAATTACAGGTAATTTAACACTGGATGTTTATAAGGCAGCTCTGTGTTTAAAGAGAATCAAACAGCTGAACTAAAGAGTTCACTGCTGACTCCCGAGTCTGTTAACAAATATTATTTAGATTAAAGATATTCCTGTATCTTATGCTGTCTTGTGATGGCTCAGTGGTTTAAATGCTCTGCCCAGTGTGGTACTGAGCCACACAAACCAGGAAAATCCCAGTCCAGTCTCAAATCCCCGAGTTAGCTGATCTGATGCGGGGAATGCTCCCTAGCTACCAACTCCATCCCTCTCCCTGGCAACTGAGACTAAGCCAGACATTTCGCAACGCTGGTGTCACATTTGACCCCGAGATGAGCTTCCGACCACATATCCGGGCCATCACTGAGACCGCCTATTTCCACTGCTGTAACATCACCCAACTCCATCCTTGTCTGAACTCATCTGCTGCTGAAACCCTCATTCATGCCTTTGTTAGCTCTAGACTATTCCAATGCACTCCTGGCTGGTCTCCCACATTCTACCCTCTATAAACTTGAGGTCATCCAAAACTCTGCTGCCTGTGTCTTAACTCACACCAAGTTCTGTTCCCCTATCACCCCTGTGCTCGCTGACCTACATTGGCTCCCGGTCAAGGAATGTCTCGATTTTAAAGTTCTCATCCTTGTTTTCAAATCTCTCCATGGCTTCGCCCCTTTCTATCTCTGTAATCTCCTCCAGCCCCACAAAACCCTCAGAGATATCTGCGCTTCTCTAATTCTGGCCTCTTGTGCATCCCTGATTTTAATCACACCAACATTGATGGCTGTGCCGTCAGTTGCCTAGGCCCTAAGCTCTGGAATTCCCTCCCTAAACCTCTCCGCCTCTCTTTCTTCCTTTAAGATGCTCATTAAAACCTACCTCTTTGACCAAGCTTTTGGCCATCTGACCTAATGGGCTGAATTTTATAAGCCCCCTGACGTCAGGGGTCGTGGCGAAGGATGCAGAATATCCTTCCGGGAGAGGCCCGCCACGGTCCTCAACGCCGGGAAGGCCCCGCCCCATTTTACCAGCGGTGGTGAGGCCTCGTGGCAGCCTCCCCACTGCTCGGCGACGGAGACTTTATTTAAATATGTTAATGAATAATGACTTACCTGGTAGAGATGGCCATCCCACGCCGATATTCCAGTCTGTTGCCGGAAGTCCCGCGTTTTCGGATCTCTGTTTGGAGATTTGAGGTGGAACACTGTTGGGGAGGGGGGAGGAGTTAAGTTTTCAGGGCGGTGAGGGGGAGCGGGGAAAACTGTTACAATTGGCTGAGGGGATGGTGGAAAGGGGTTGAAGGGCAAAGGTAATAAAATTTGGGGGTGAAAGGTCGGGACTGGCAAAATAGTTTTTTCGGGGGCAGTGGGGGGAAAGGCAATTAAGTATCTCGTTTGGTCATTGGAGGGTGGAAGAGGGGCTTCGATCTTTCATTGACTGGTTATATTTAAATTCAACGTGCAGTACTCTTTAAAAATTTAAATTAACTGTCAGTGCTTGAAGCCCTTTAAAAATGGCACAGGCGCCTGCGCGGTGGTGCCAGACGCCGTTGCTGGGGATGAAGCACCCACCCCCTCCATATTAATGAGCCGCCGCCCAAAATATCACGCCAGCTTCGCGATGCACATCTCACGCTTGCACCCCGCACTTTTTGAAGCTCGTTGCCGTGCTAAAAAAATGCAGCCCAATATCTCCTTACAAGACTCGGTGTCTAATTTTGCTTTATTACGCATCTGTGAAGCACCCAGAATGTTTTATTATGTTAAAGATGCTACATAAATATAAGTTGTTGTTATATAGCCATGCTCACAGAGTCAATACAGTGCAAAAGGAGGCCATTCGGCCCATCATGTCCACACCAGCTCTCTGAAACAGCAACTCCCTCAGTTCCATTCCCCCGCCTTCTCCCCATAACCCTATACATTCTTCCTTTTCTTATAACTGTCTAATTCCCTTTTGAATGCTTCAATTGAACCTGCCTACACCATGTTCTCAGACAGAGCATTCCAGACCTTAACCACTCGTTGCGTGAAAAGGTTTGTCCTCAAGTCACTTTTGCTTCTCTTACCAAATACTTTAACTCTGTGTCCTCTCGTTCTCGATCCTTTCTCTCTATCCACTCTGTCCAGACCCCTCATGATTTTGAATACCTCTATCAAATCTCCTCTCAGCCTTCCCTTCTCCAAGGAAAACAGTCCTAACTTCTCCAATCTATCTTCATAACTGAAATTCCTCATCCCTGGAACCATTCTCGTGAATCTTTTCTGTACTCTCTCCAACGCCCTCACGTCTTTCCTCAAGTGCGGTGCCCAGAATTGGACGCAGTATTCCAGCTGAGGCCAAACTTGTGTCTTATACAAGTTCAATATAACTTCCTTGCTCTTGTACCCTACACCCCTAATAACAAAGCCCAGGATAATGTATGCTTTATTAATTGTTCTCTCAACCTGTCCTGCCACCTTCAATGACTTATGCACATATACATCGAGGTTCCTCTGCTCCTGCACCCCCTTTTAGAATTGTACCCTTTATTTGATATTGTCTCTCCATGTTCTTCCTACCAAAATGAATCACTTCACATTTCTCTGCATTGAACTTCATCTGCCACCTGTCTGCCCATTCCACCAACTTGTCTATGTCCTTTTATGTTAGTCATGGCTCCATGGGTAGCACACTAACCTCAGAATGTCATGGATTCAAACCTCACTCCAGAGACCTGAACACAAAATCCAAGCTGATACACTCCAATTGAGTGCTGAGGGAGGTCAGAGGTGCCATCATTCAAATAAGATGTTAAACCAAGGCCCTGCCTGCTCCCTGAGATGAGCTTAAATGACCCCCAACTGTAATATTTCAAAGAAGAGCAGGGGAGTTCTCCCCTGGTGTCCTGGCCAATATTTATCCCTCAACCCACATAATTATAAAGCAAAATAAAACAGAAAATGCTGGAAATACTCAGCAGGTCTGGCAGCATCTGTGGAGAGAGAAACAGAGTTAACGTTTCAGGTCTGTGACCTTTTGTCAGAACTGGGAAAACCTATTTAACAGGTTTTATGCAAGTACAGAGGCAAGGAAAGGGGAAGGGGAGGAGAGAACAAAAGGGATGGTTTATGAAAGGGTGGAAGGCAGGAGGGATCAAATGACAAAAGGGATAATGGTGCAAGGCAGAAGGAGATGATAATGGGACAAGTAAAGAAACAAAGATGGATCTGTAGGAGCTGAAAATTATGAACGTAGAAACATTACCAGCGCCTCTTGCCCAAAACAATGGGAGCAGTGGTTATGATGTGAAATTGCTGAACTCAATATTGAGTCCAGACAGGCTGTGAAGTGCCTGATCGAAAGATGAGGTGTTGCTCCTCAAGTTTCCATTGGGCATTCATTAGGACAGTGTAGGAAGCTAAGGACAGAGTGGGAGTGGGACGGAGAATGAAAATGGGAAGCAATCAGAAGCTCAGGGGTCACGCTTGCAGACTGAATGGAGGTGGAGCATTTTCTCTTTTTATTTCTGATCTCCAGCATCTGCAGTGTTTTGCTTTTATAAATAAAAAGCAAATTATCTGGTCATTATCACATTGCTGTTTGTGGGATCTTGCTGTGTAGAAATTGGCTGCCAAGTTTCCCACATTACAACAGTGACTACACTTCAAAACAAATATTTTATTGGCTGTAAAATGTTTTGGGACGTCCTGAGGTCATGAAAGTTGCTATAGAAATGCAAGACTTTCTTCTTTGAAATCACTGAAATTTGCGGTGAGTGAATGGTACTCTGGCTTAGTGCACACACCTTTCACCTGTGGGTCCTGAGGTCAAATTCAGTGCAGACTAACGAATATGATCAAGGTTTCCTCTATCACAGTCGGTTGTAAGGATTCTATACTCAGTGAGCCTGATGTGGTTCGAAAACAGGTTCTCAAGTCACGTGGGGGTGGACAGTGCAGAGTTAACCTCAAAATTGGCACAAGTTGTTGTTTTTTTTTATTCATTCACGGGATGTGGGCGTCGCTGGCCAGGTCAGCATTTATTGCCCATCCCTAATTGCCCTCGGGAAGGTGGTGCTGAGCTGCCTTCTTGAACCGCTGCAGTCCATGTGGAGTAGGTACACCCACAGTGCTGTTAGGAAGGGAGTTCCAGGATTTTGACCCAGCGACAGTGAAGGAACGGCGATATAGTTCCAAGTCAGGATGGTGTGTGACTTGGAGGGGAACTTGCAGGTGGTGGTGTTCCCATGCATTTGCTGCCCTTGTCCTTCTAGGTGGTAGAGGTCGCGGGTTTGGAAGGTGCTGTTGAAGGAGCCTTGGTGCATTGCTGCAGTGCATCTTGTAGATGGTACACACTGCTGCCACTGTGCGTCGGTGGTGGAGGGTGTGAATGTTTGTAGATGGGGTGTCAATCAAGCAGGCCGCTTTGTCCTGGATGGTGTCGAGCTTCTTGAGTGTTGTTGGAGCTGCACCCATCCAGGCAAGTGGAGAGTATTCCATCACACTCCTGACTTGTGCCTTGTAGATGGTGGACAGGATGTGGGGAGTCAGGAGGTGCGTTACTCGCCTCAGGATTCCTGGCCTCTGACCTGTTCTTGTAGCCACGGTATTTCTATGGCTACTCCAGTTCAGTTGTCGGTCAATGGTAGCCCCTAGGATGTTGATAGTGGGGGATTCAGCGATGGTAATGCCGTTGAATGTCAAGGGGAGATGGTTAGATTCTCTTTTGTTGGAGATGGTCATTGCCTGGCACTTGTGTGGCGCGAATGTTACTTGCCACTTATCAGCCCAAGCCTGGATATTGTCCAGGTCTTGCTGCATTTCTACACAGACTGCTTCAGTATCTGAGGAGTTGCGAATGGTGCTGAACATTGTGCAATCATCAGCGAACATCCCCACTTCTGACCTTATGATTGAAGGAAGGTCATTGATGAAGCAGCTGAAGATGGTTGGGCCGAGGACACTACCCTGAGGTACTCCTGCAGTGATGTCCTGGAGCTCAGATGATTGACCTCCAACAACCACAACCATCTTCCTTTGCGCTAGGTATGACTCCAACCAGCGGAGGGTTTTCCCCCTGATTCCCATTGACCTCAGTTTTGCTAGGGCTCCTTGATGCCATACTCGGTCAAATGCTGCCTTGATATCAAGGACAGTCACTCTCACCTCACCTCTTGAGTTCAGCTCCTTTGTCCATGTTTGAACCAAGGCTGTAATGAGCTCAGGAGCTGAGTGGCCCTGGCGGAACCCAAACTGAGCATCACTGAGCAGGTTGTTGCTAAGCAAGTGCCGTTTGATGGCACTGTTGATGACACCTTCCATCACTTTACTGATGATTGAGAGTAGGCGAATGAGGCGGTAGTTGGCCGGGTTGGATTTGTACTGCTTTTTGTGTACAGGACATACCTGGGCAATTTTCCACATTGCAGGAACAGTCTGTGATTTTTTTATTCATTCATGGGATGTGGGTGTTGCTGGCTAAGCCAGCATTTATTGCCCATCCCAAATTGCCCGTGCGAAGGTGGTGGTGAGCTAACTTCTTGAACCGCTGCAGTCCACCCACAGTCCTGTTAGGAAGGGAGTGTTGTAGCTGTACTGGAACAGCTTGGCTAGGGGCGCGGCAAGTTCTGGAGCACAGGTCTTCAGTACTATTGCCGGAATATTGTCAGGGCCCATAGCTTTTGCAGTATCCAGTGCCTTCAGTCGTTTCTTGATATCACGTGGAGTGAATCGAATTGGCTGAAGTTTGGCATCTGTGATGCTGGGGACTTCAGGAGGAGGCCGAGATGGATCATCAACTCGGCACTTCTGGCTGAAGATTGTTGCAAATGCTTCAGCCTTATCTTTCACACTGATGTGCTGGGCTCCCCCATCATTGAGGATGGGGATATTTGTGGAGCCACCTCCTCCAGTTAGTTGTTTAACTGTCCACCACCATTCACGGCTGGATGTGGCAGGACTGCAGAGCTTAGGTCTGATCCGTTGGTTATGGGATCGCTTAGCTTTGTCTATCGCATGCTGCTTACGCAGTTTGGCATGCAAGTAGTCCTGGGTTGTAGCTTCACCAGGTTGACACCTCATTTTGAGGTATGCTTGGTGCTGCTCCTGGCATGCCCTCCTGCACTCTTCATTGAACCAGGGTTGGTCTCCTGGCTTGATGGTAATGGTAGAGTGGGGATATGCCGGGCCATGAGGTTACAGATTGTGGTTGGGTATAATTCTGCTGCTGCTGATGGCCCACAGTGCCTCATGGATGCCCGGTTTTGCATTGCTAGATCTGTTTGAAATCTATCCCATTTAGCACAGTGATAGTGCCACACAACATGATGGACGGTATCCTCAGTGTGAAGGCGGGACTTCGTCTCCACAAGGACTGTGCGGATGTAACTTGGGGGAAAACAGATTTTGAAGAGCCTTTCCCCAGACGAGGTAGTGAGTGGGGAAGAGTCTGTGGCAGAGAGGACAGAACAGTCTGTGATTTTTTTATTCATTCATGGGATGTGGGCGTTGCTGGCTAGGCCAGCATTTATTGCCCATCCCAAATTGCCCTTGAGAAGGTGGTGGTGAGCTAACTTCTTGAACCGCTGCAGTCCACCCACAGTCCTGTTAGGAAGGGAGTTCCAGGATTTTTACTCAGCAACAGTGAAGGAACAGCGATATGGTTCCAAGTCAGGATGGTGTGTGACTTGGAGGGAAACTTGCAGGTGATGGTGTTCCCAATCATTTGCTGCCCTTGTCTTTCTAGTTGGTAGAGGTCACGGGTTTGGAAGGTGCTGTCTAAGGAGCCTTGGTGCGTTGCTGCCATGCATGTTGTGGATGGTACACACTGCTGCCACTGTGCGTCGGTGGTGGAGGGAGTGAATGTTTGTAGATGGAGTACTAATCAAGTGGGCCGCTTTGTCCCAGATGGTGTCGAGCTTCTTGAGTGTTGTTGGAGCTGCACCCATCCAGGCAAGTGGAGAGTATTCCATCACACTCCTGACTTGTGCCTTGTAGATGGTGGACAGGCTTTGGGGAGTCAGGAGTTGAGTTACTCACCGTAGGATTCCTCGCCTCTGACCTGCTCTTGTAGCCACGGTATTTATATGGCTACTGCAGTTCAGTTTCTGATCAACGGTTGGCCTTAGGATGTTGATAGTGGGGGATTCAGCAATCGTAATTCCATTGACTGTCAAGGGGAGATGGTTAGATTCTCTCTTGTTTGAGATGGTCATTGCCTGGCACTTGTGCGCCACTTATCAACCCAAGCCTGGATACTGTCCTGGTCATTCTACATTTCTTCACGAACTACTTCAGTATCTGAGGAGTTGCGAATGATGCTGAACATTGTGCAATCATCAGCGAACATCCCCACTTCTGACCTTATGATTGAAGGAAGGTCATTGATGAAGCAGCTGAAGATGGTTGGGCCTATGACACTACCTGGAGGAACTCCTGCAGTGATGTCCTGGAGCTGAGATGATTGACCTCCAACAACCACAACCATCTTCCTTTGTGCTCAGTTTGACTCCAACCAGCGGAGGGTTTTCCCCCTGATTCCCATTGACCTCAGTTTTGCTAGGGCTCCTTGACCCCATACTCGGTCAAACGCTGCCTTGATGTCAAGAGCAGTCACTCTCACCTCACCTCTTGAATTCAGCTCTTTTGTCCATGTTTGAACCAAGGCTGTAATGAGGTCTGGAGCTGAGTGGCCCTGGCGGAACCCAAACCGAGCATCGCTGAGCAGGTTGTTGCTAAGCATGTGCTGTTTGATGGCACTGTTGATGACACCTTCCATCACTTTACTGATGATTGAGAGTAGACTGATGGGCGGTAATTGGCCGGGCTGGACTTGTACTGCTTTTTGTGTACAGGTCATATCTGGGCAATTTTCCACATTCCAGGGTAGATGCCAGTGTTGTAGCTGTACTGGAACAGCTTGGCTAGGGGTGCGGCAAGTTCTGGAGCACAAGACTTCAGTACTGTGCCGGAATATTGTCAGGGCCCATAGCCTTTGCAGTATCCAGTGCCTTCAGTCGTTTCTTGATATCACGCAGAGTGAATCAAATTGGCTGAAGTCTGGCATCTGTGATGCTGGGGACCTCAGGAGGAGGCGGAGATGGATCGTCAACTCGGCATTTCTGGCTGAAGATTGTTGCAAATGCTTCAGCCTTATCTTTCATACTGAAGTGCTGGCCTACCCCATCATTGAGGATGGTGTTATTTGTGGAGCCGCCTCCTCCAGTTAGTTGTTATATGTCCACCATCATTTACAGCTGGATGTGGCAGGACTGCAGAGCTTAGATCTGATCTGTTGGTTATGGGATCGCTTAGCTCTGTCTATCGCATGCTGCTTACGCAGTTTGGCACGCAGCTAGTCCTGTGTTGGAGCTTCACCTGGTTGACACCTCATTTTGAGGTATGTCTGGTGCTGCTCCTTGCATGCCCTCCTGCACTCTTCATCGAACCAGGGTTGGTCTCCTGGCTTGATGGTAATGTTAGAGTGGGGGATATGCTGGGTCATGAGGTTACAGATTGTGGTTGAGTACAATTCTGCTGCTGCGATTGGCCCACAGCGCCTCATGGATGCCCAGTTTTGCATTGCTAGATCTGTTCGAAATCTATCAGATTTAGCACAGTGATAGTGCCACACAACATGATGGAGGGTATGCTCAATGTGAAGGCAGGACTTCGCCTCCACAAGGACTTAGTGGTCACTCCTACCAATACTGTCATGGACAGATGCATCTGCGGCAGGCAGATTGGTGAGTACGATGTCAAGTATGATGAAAGCCTTTCTCACATAGTATTTTCTAAACAATGCACCACTTAGTTGTAATTCACAGGAGCTGAACAACAGGCAAATTATGGGAGGGAAATATCAGCTTTCATCATTTTGTAGTGTTCAAAATTAAACCAAGGCTAGAGTTCAAACCTCTGCATTTATCTACTGAAGTATTTGCGTATGAGTGTACATTTACAACTGTCTCATATCTGCTAAATATCAGGGGACTTGTACACAACAGGGACCTTGTTCAAAGTGTGAAAATCACTTTACACTTTAAAAAGGAATGATGGATGAATAGAAAGTGTTCCTTTATATTTCCCAGATTGAATCCCTGTGATCGGCTTGAATATACCAGGACTGAATACACCAGAACTGAATACACCAGAATTGTATACCCCAGGACTGAATACACCAGAACTGAATGAATACACCAGAATTGTATACCCCAGGACGGAATACACCAGGACCGAATACACCAGAATTGTATACCCCAGAACTGAATACACCAGAACTGAATACACCAGAATTGTATACCCCAGGACTGAATACACCAGAACTGAATGAATACACCAGAATTGTATACCCCAGGACTGAATACACCAGGACTGAATACACCAGAATTGTATACACCAGGACTGAATACACCAGAATTGTACACCCCAGGACTGAATACACCAGGACTGAATACACCAGAATTGTATACCCCAGAACTGAATACACCAGAACTGAATACACCAGGACTGAATACACCAGAATTGTATACCCCAGAACTGAATACACCAGAACTGAACACACCAGGAGCGTGTACAGCAGGAGCGTGTACACCAGGACAGTACAAACCAGGCATAATAAATCCTGGCTGTGTGTACCACAGCTGGATTTATCAGCGTACCTGTTCTGGCCCTCATCATATCAGAACTACCTAAAACCAGAACCAACTATGACGGCACAGACCTGAAACATTAACTATGTTTCTCTCCCTGCAGATGCTGCCAAACCTGTTGAGTATTTTCAGCACTTTCTGTTTTTGTTTAACCAACTATCATTTGTCTGCTTACATCTGCCTGGCACAGTCAGGCCTGATTATACATATGTGGCTCACACAAGGGTAAATTAGATCAGGATTTATTATACTGAGCAGCAACATTGGGATGTGCAGGCTAATTGTATATTTTAGGACATTGCCAACAATCTCCTTCTGTCAGTGCTAAATATACACCTGGTTTTGACAATATAAGTGACTACATGTAAAGACAGTTTGACAATCTAGTGCCAGTTATAAAAATAGAATCCCTTATATATTACACTCCTGATAAAAAATAAATGAGACTCTGCTTGACAGTTGGCGTTTCTGACAATTGCTGTTGATGGAGAGAAGCTTCACATTCAAATATATTCATTTCCTCCCCTCATATTTCTTGGGATTAGAATATCACCAGCAATTGTAATATTGGACTGAGAGGAAAGTGCAATCGTCCAGCAGATTGGGAGGTAGAGGGTGAATGCACCAGTTTGTGTGTGTGCTCAGCTGTACAGGAACAGGTTGGATTCCACATCCTGTGGTGAGTTAGTTGATCTGAGCAAATGAGATGTTAAATGTTCAGTCATTGAGTTTTTTTCAAGACAGAGGTTGATAAACTTTTGGAGACGAAGAAAATTAAAGGGTTTCGTTTTTTTTAGTTTAGTGATACAGCACTGAAACAGGCCCTTCGGCCCACCGAGTCTGTGCCGACCATCAACCACCCATTTATACTAATCCTACACTAATTCCATATTCCTACCACATATCCACCTGTCCCTATATTCCCCTACCACCTACCTATACTAGGGGCAATTTATAATGGCCAATTTACCTATCAACCTGCAAGTCTTTGGCATGTGGGAGGAAACCCACGCAGACACAGGGAGAACTTGCAAACTCCACACAGGCAGTACCCAGAATTGAACCCGAGTCACTGGAGCTGTGAGGCTGCGGTGCTAACCACTGCGCCACTGTGCCGCCCATTATGTAATGGGACAGGGTGAGAAGGTGGCGTTGAGGTAGAAGATCAGCCATAATCTTATTGAATGGTGGAGCAGGCTTGAGGGGCCAAATGGCTCACTGCAGCTCCCATTTCTTAAGTTCTTAAAACCAGGGCTCAATGGTCCTGGAGCAGGTAAAAGGGGGAAAGGAGGTGATTGGGAGGGTGGAGGGGGGATGTCATCCTGTGTTGCTAATTGAGATTACTCTGGTCAGAGGTTGAGCTGACCCCAGATGTGAACAGTATAAGGCTCAAACTGTGATGCCCCTTACCCCTCCCCCCTCCCCCTACCCCACCCCGACCAGCACGCCCCACCCCTCCCCCGCTCCCTTTCAGGCTGGTACTTGGGGTTGCCAACTCTTGTTGGACATGTTCCTGGAGGTTTCATCGCATGGCCTTAGGCCTCACACCACTCCCACCACTGGTCACCCGACACGTCCATCCTCCCGATGCCCACCTTCTCACACTCCCCCAGAAAGTGAACAGGCTCTTTATTACCCAGATAGATGATTCTCGAATGTCAGTCAAACAGCACTGTTTCCCCATCTCCTATATTTTTGTACTCAGTGAACAAAAGTGTTCAAAAGAAAATTTTTACAAAGGCACAGTTTTTTAACTGCCTTGTGTGATTTTTCTCCCTGGATTTGCTTGCAGTAGTGACCTAGAGATTAACCTTTCAATCCTGGAGACTCCAGGGCAGGTCGGGAGGGTTGTCAACCCTATACTTGCTGCCTAGGCTCACACTTGGATGAGATATTGGACAGGGTTCTGTGGAACAGTACTGCAGCAAGGAGTCAGCAGAAAAATATACCAAAAAAGGAACAGATCGGCAGAATTTGATATTAAGCCCAGTTGGTTATAAACTGGAAAATACTTCAGTGATTCAGCACATGCCATTTATTGAAGAGCCCTTTCAACTCAGCTACATGCAGCTTTCAATCATACGAACACTTCTAGGATGAAGGGAACATAGAACAGTACAGCACAGTACAGGCCCTTCGGCCCACAATGTTGTGCCGAACCTTTAACCTACTCTAAGATCTAAGTAACTACCTACCCTTCATTCTACTATCATCCATGTACCTATCCAAGAGTCGCTTAAATGCCCCTAATGTATCTGTCCGATAGAAACATAGAAAATTTACAGCACAGGAGGAGGCCATTCAGCTCATCATGTCTGAGCCAGCTGAAAACGAGCTATCCAGCCGATTCCCACTTTGCAGCTCATGGGCTGCAGCCCTGTAGGTTACAACACTTCAAATGAATATCCACGTTTTTTTTTAATGCAGTGAGGGTTTCTGCCTCTACCACCCTTTCAGGCAGTGAGTTCCAGACCCCCACCATCCTCTGGGAGGAGAATTCCTCCTCAACTCCCCTCTAATCCTCCTACGAAGTACTTTAAATCTGTGCCCCTTGTTTATTGCCCTCTCTGCTTAGGAAAATAGGTCCTTCTTATCCACTCTATCTAGGCTTCTCATAATTTTATACACTTAAATTAAATCTCCCCTCAGTCTCCTCTGTTCCAAAGTAAACAATCCCAGCCTATCCAATCTTTCCTCTTAGCTAAATTTACTTGACTGTGAAGACACAGTTACACCCATATCAATACAGGTAAATACTTCCCCATTTCACATGCAGTCAGGAGTGCTGCCAGTTATATTGGTGATCTCTAGGACTCTTTGATATCTTCGGATTTATCCCAGAGCAACAATTCCATAAGATCCTATATAATTCTGACCAACAGTTCTGCAGGATACTTTTGTAAGGATGGGTTCTTCCCCTTCGTGTGCCGTACAACTTAGACCAGGCAGGGAATGCCTTCTCTACAGAGTAAAGCATTGTTCAGTTCATCCTCTCGATGATATGTGGTCTGGTCACTTTTCCACATTCCCTGTTCAGGTCACTTCCAGCCCTGTGAGGCTGAGGGATGAGATGATAAACTAAGGTGCTGTCTGCTCTCTAAGTTGGATGTAAAAGATTCCATGGCACTATTTCAAAGAAGAGCAGGGGAGTTCTCCCCGGTGTCCTGGCCAATATTTATCCTTTAATGAACATCACAAAGGCAGATTATCTGGTCATTATTGCATTGCTGTTTGTGGGAGCTTGCTGTGTGCAAATTGACTGCTGCATTTCCTACATTATAGCAGTGATTACATTTGAAAAAGTACTTCATTGGAAGTAAAGCACTTTGGGACGTCCTGAGGTCATGAAAGTCGCAATAGAAAAGCAAGTCTTTGTGTCATCATGTTGTTGGAGGGAGGAATGTTGGCCAGGAAACTGGGAGAACTCCCTACTCTTTGAATAGTGCCATTGAATCTTTAATAGCCACTGACTAGGAAGCTAAAGACTTGCTTTAACATTTCAGCTGAAGGCCGAGGTGTAAAGGAAAGAAACTCTCATTTTTATACAGTGTCTTTCACAACATTAGGTTGTCCCAAAGTGTTTCGCAGCCAATGCAGTGCTTTTGAGGTGTAGTCCCTCTGCTGCATCTTTACTGGGACGGCAGAAATCCAGGCACTGGGGCCAAAAGCAGGAGGCGACCCCACTTCGGCCCGTGATGGGACCCCGGGAGGCATATTACTCTGCCTGCGGGAGAGCTGGGAAAAGAACAAAACTAATTTTGATGATGGTTAGGTCAAACTAACAACCACATCTATTCTCTAAATTATAGCACTTTGCGTTGAATTAAGCAGATTGGTTTCTCACTAACTGCATCTGCAGTGCCGTTCCATACCACCTACAAGCCCTTTAATCAACAAGCATCTGCTTCCTGATCTCATTTACACGGGGAACAAGCTGTTTTTAGATTAGCTTTGCGTTTAGTAAGCATTTTTTCCTGCTTCATTGCACATCAGCCTGTTCACCATTTAAACCTTTTACTGCTTTCCTCTTTTCCCTCTTTTAAATTATCCTTGGCCGGCCTAACAACCTCAGTTGCTTGCAGCCCGTCCCATCAATCAATAGCCCTCATCATCACATGCCATTGTCTGCATTGTCATGTCAGTTTTCTCCACAGTAGCCAATGCTTTGCCAGCTGCTAAGCAGGAAAATTGAATTTGTATGGCGCCTTTTCAGACCCACAGGATGTCCCAAAGCACTTCACAGCCAACATGTTACTTTGATGGTGCAGTTACTGTTGTCGTGCAGTCAAATTCGGCAGCTGTTTTGCGGACAAGCTCCTGCAAATGACTAGATTAGCTTGTGTGAGTTGAAGGGATGAATGTTGGCCCCACTCTTCTCCACATTCTGCTGTGGGATCTTTTAAGGCCAACCCGAGTAGGCAGAGGGGATCTGTGCTGAAAGTCTCATCGAAAAGGTGGCACCTCAGACACTGCAGTACTCCCTCAGTACTGCTCTGAAGTGCCAGCATAGATTACATGCTTAAATCCTGAAATGGGGTTTGAACTCACAACCTTGTGATTCCAAGGCAATTCCAAGGCAATATGGAGAGCTTTCTGATAACTGAGGCACTTGCATCTGAGAAGGGGAGGGGAGGAGTAGATGGGATAAGGTATTAGGAACAGTCTGAAAAATGCACCCATGGATGATTGTAAAAGGTGTGATGGCCCTGTTAACAAAGTCTACATCTCATACTGTCTCCTAGGATGTACAGCACAGAAACAGTCCATTCGGCCCAACTGGTCTATACTCCATGATGTTTATGCTTCACACGAGTCTCCTCCCACCCTAATTGATCTAACCCTATCTGCTTATCCTTCGATTCCTTTCTGCTTTGAATGGTTATCTAGCTTCCCCTTAAATGCCATTCACCTCAACTACTCCATTTGATAGTGAGTTTCAAATTATGAAGGCTGTTTTCTACAAATGTTTGTTGTTATGGTATATTAAGGCAGCCTTTATACCAGAACTAGTAGTCCTCAGTGATATCACACAGCCATAATTCTCAGCTGATAAATGGAAACCCGTGTGATGGACAAAAGCATCTTACTATTGAATGGAGGTGGGAGGCAGTTAGAGAGATTGAAATTGGTTGGAAGATGAAAAGGAAATGTGCTCCACATCCAGCACTCATTACGTTAAAGCTTTAAGCAAGTAGACTTAATTCATATCCCTTGCTGTTCTCACCCATGTGGTTCCGAGATATGATATTATGTCATTTCTCCATCTTCCTTTCAGTCTCCCCTTCTTCTTCCTGTTCCTTGGCTGATACTCCATTAGCCTTTTTATCCACCTGTTATCATTTCTTCAAGCAAGATGCCCAGCCCAGGCATCTTCTGAATGATGTCCTTAACTCCGGTTTTCTGGCGTATTTCATTACACCTGATTGTATCACGCATGAATAGGTGTAACATTTGCCTTTCCATTGCTCTCTGAGGTGAACACAGGTTTTGTTCTATATATTTTGTAGTTGTCCATGATGCTGCTCCATATGTCATGGTCGGTAGCACACACTGATCATACACCCTCCTCCTTAACGCCAGTTGTATTTTCTTATCACACAGAATATCCCTGAGGGATGGGATGGGACAGGATTGTGGGATGGATTGAGCAGGTCCGCCATCTTGTTTCCACAGGAGAAACAGGGAGGGGGAAAGCGGAAGAGTCGGGGAGAGCGAGAGAGACATATCTACAGGGGATTTACTGGATATTCACTGATTTTTTTTTTTACTGGATATTAACTGGGGTTTTACTGAATATTAATAGGAGATTTACTGGATATTAACCAAGGTTTTTTTTTAATGGGTATTAACTGGGGTAATAACCGGTAATTTATTGGGTATTAAATGGGGCTTTTACTGGGTATTTACCAGGATTTACTGAACATTAACCAGGATATTAGCTGAAGGTTTTTTGGACTGGGTACCAACAGAAGATTTATTGGTTATTAATAAAGGATCTATTGAGTAGTCAGAGGGACCTTGGTGTACTTGTCCATAGATCACTGAAGGCAGCAGCACAGGTCGATAAGGTGGTTAGGAAGGCGTCTGGAATACTTGCCTTTATTAGCCGAGGCACAGAATATAAGAGCAGGGAGGTTATGACGGAGCTGTATAAAACGCTAGTTGGGCCACAGCTGGAGTACTGTGTACAGTTCTGGGCACCACACTATAGGAAGGATGTGATTGCACTGGAGAGGGTGCAGAGGAGATTCACCAGGATGTTGCCTGGGCTGGAGCCCTTTCAGATATAAAGAGAGACTGGATAGGCTCGGGTTGTTTCCCTTAAAGCAGAGAAGGCTGGGAGGGGACCTGATTGAAGTATACAAAATTATGAGGGGCGTAGATAGGAAGAAACTTTTTCCCTTAGCAGAGGTGTCAATAACCAGGGGGCATAGATATAAGTAAAAGCAAAATACTGCAGATGCTGGAAGTCTGAAATAAAAACAAGAAATGCTGGAAATACTCTGCAGGTCTGGCAGCATCTGTGGAGAGAGAAGCAGAGTTAACGTTTCAGGTCAGAGACCCTTCATCAGAACTGGATTTAAGGTAACGGACAGAAGGTTTAGAGGGGATTTGAGGGAAAAAATTTTCACCCAGAGGGTGTTTGGAATCTGGAACACACTGCTTGAAGGGGTGGTAGAGGCAGGAACCATCACAACATTTAAGAAGTTTTTGGATAAGCACTTGAAACTCCATAGCATACAAGGCTACGGGCCATGTGCTGGAAAATGGGATTAGAATAGATAGGCTTGATGGCTGGCATGGACACGGTGGGCCGAAGGGCCTGTTTCTGTGCTGTATAACTCTATGACTCGATAACCGGGAATTGGCCAGTAAGATCCTTGCCGAGGATAACATGGTGTCTCGCTGCTATTGTGGCATAAACCATGCTCTATGGTGAGTCAGTATAACCAGCAAATGCCTCCACTGAGCTCCGGGCAATGACAAACAACCCAGCCAACTCAGGCAACCTGACAAGAGTAGTGGGAGCCTTGATGGAGGAAATGCCATCAAAAGGAGTTGACTTCTGCAGATTAAGTCAACGGCATCCAAAAAAACCCATGTCTTAGGGGAAGGGTATCATCATGACTGAAGACAAAGGGTGAGGCAACCGCAACAGAAAACACGCCTCGCCAGTGCGTCAGTATATGGCAGAAATCCGTCATGCAATGGAAGATAAGATGGAAAAGGCCGTAAACCCCATGGCCAAAATGGGTACCATACAAGTGGGAAATTGTGCAGTCAGTACTCAGAGGCACGATCTCATAATGAAGCCCTGAAGTCAAAGCCACTCGATCTTAATAAGCCTTTATAATTTACTGGTTAGACCTCAGCCTGGACTATTGTATCCAATTCGAGGCCCACACTTCAGAAAGGACGCCAAGGCTTTGAAGAGGATGCAGAGGAGATTTACCAGAATCGGAGCAGGGATGAGGGGTTTCAGTTATTTGAAGAGTTTGGAGAAGCTGGGGTTGTTGTTCTTAGAGCAGCGAAGGTTACTGGGAGATTTGTTAGAGGTGCTCAAAATTATGAGGGGTTTTGATAGAGTAGATAGGGAGAAACTGTTTCCACTGGCAGGAGAGTCAGTAACCAGAGAACACAGATGTAAGATAATTGGCAAAAGAACCAGTGGGGAGGTAAAGAGAATATTTTTCGATGCAGTGAGTTGTGATCTGCAATGCACTGCCTGAAAGGGTGGTGGAAGCTGATTCAGTAGTCACTTTCAAAAGGGAATTAGATCTCTGCTTAAAAAGGAAATATTTGTAGAGTTATGGGGAAAGAGCAGGAGAGAGGGACTAATCGGAGAGCTCTTTCAGAGAGCTGGCAGAGTTTTTTTTAATTCGTTCATTGAATGTGGGCATCGCTGGATAGGCCAGCATTTATTGTCCATTCCTAATTGCCTTTGAGAAGATAAATGGTGAGTCGCCTTCTTGAACCACTACAGTCCATGTGGGGTAGTGCTGTTAGGAAGGGAGTTCCAGGATTTTGACCCAGCAACAATAAAGGAACACATGAACATACGAATTAGGAGCAGAATTAGGCCATTCGGCCCCTCCAGCCTGCTCCGCCATTCAATAAGATCATGGCTGATCTGTTTATGTCTCGAATTCCACACTCCCATCTACCCCCAATAACCTTTGATTCCCTTGCCGAACAAGAATCTATCTACCTCCGCCTTAAAAATTATTCTGTGACCCCCGCCTCCACCACCTTCTGAGGCAGAGAGTTCCAAAGTCTGAGAAAAGAATTCTCACCATCTCTGTCCTAAAAGTGATTGAGTGGTTGGGGAGGGTTTAAACTAAAATGGCAGGGGGATGGGAACCATTGCAAGGAGTCAGAGGAGGAGGGATCAAAGACAAGAACAAAAGACAGTAAGGGGAATAAGAAAAGTGATAGGCAGAGAAATCAAGGGCCAGAATCAAACAGGGCCACAGTGAAAAATTGTGAGAATTAGAATTAGAATTAGAACATTACAGCGCAGTACAGGCCCTTCGGCCCTCGATGTTGCGCCGACCTGTGAAACCATCTGACCTACACTATTCCATTTTCATCCATATGTCTATCCAATGACCACTTAAATGCCCTTAAAGTTGGTGAGTCTACTACTGCTGCAGGCAGGGCGTTCCACGCCCCTACTACTCTCTGAGTAAAGAAACTACCTCTGACATCTGTCCTATATCTATCACCCTTCAACTTAAAGCTATGTCCCCTCGTGTTTGCCATCACCATCCGAGGAAAAAGACGCTCACTATCCACCCTATCGAACCCTCTGATTATCTTATATGTCTCTATTAAGTCACCTCTCCTCCTCCTTCTCTCTAACGAAAACAACCTCAAGTCCCTCAGCCTTTCCTCGTAAGACCTTCCCTCCATACCAGGCAACATCCTAGTAAATCTCCTCTGCACCCTTTCCAAAGCTTCCACATCCTTCCTATAATGCGGTGACCAGAACTGCACGCAATACTCCAGGTGCGGTCTCACCAGAGTTTTGTACAGCTGCAGCATGACCTCGTGGCTCCGAAACTCGATCCCCCTACTAATAAAAGCTAACACACCATATGCCTTCTTAACAGCCCTATTAACCTGGGTAGCAACCTTCAGGGATTTATGCACCTGGACACCAAGATCTCTCTGTTCATCTACACTACCAAGAATCTTCCCATTAGCCCAGTACTCTGCATTCCTGTTACTCCTTCCAAAGTGAATCACCACGCACTTTTCCACATTAAACTCCATTTGCCATCTCTCAGCCCAGCTCTGCAGCCTATCTATGTCCCTCTGTACCCTACAACATCCTTCGGCACTATCCACAACTCCACCGACCTTAGTGTCATCCGCAAATTTACTAACCCACCCTGCTACACCCTCTTCCAGGTCATTTATAAAAATGACAAACAGCAGTGGCCCCAAAACAGATCCTTGCGGTACACCACTAGTAACTAAACTCCAGGATGAACATTTGCCATCAACCACCACCCTCTGTCTTCTTTCAGCTAGCCAATTTCTGATCCAAAGCTCTAAATCACCTTCAACACCATACTTCCGTTTTTTCTGCAATAGCCTACCGTGGGGAACCTTATCAAACGCCTTACTGAAATCCATATACACCACATCCACTGCTTTACCCTCATCCACCTGTTTGGTCACCTTCTCGAAAAACTCAATAAGGTTTGTGAAGCACGACCTACCCTTCACAAAACCGTGCTGACTATCGCTAATGAACTTATTCTTTTCAAGATGATTATAAATCCTATCTCTTATAACCTTTTCCAACATTTTACCCACAACCGAAGTAAGGCTCACAGGTCTATAATTACCAGGGCTGTCTCTACTCCCCTTCTTGAACAAGGGGACAACATTTGCTATCCTCCAGTCTTCCGGCACTATTCCTGTCGACAATGACGACATAAAGATCAAGGACAAAGGCTCTGCAATCTCCTCCCTAGCTTCCCAGAGAATCCTAGGATAAATCCCATCTGGCCCAGGGGACTTATCTATTTTCACACTTTCCAAAATTGATAACACCTCCTCCTTGTGAACCTCAATCCCATCTAGCCTAGTAGCCTGAATCTCAGTATTCTCCTTGACAACATTTTCTTTCTCTACTGTAAATACTGACGCAAAATATTCATTTAACACTTCCCCTATCTCCTCTGATTCCACACACAACTTCTCACTACTATCCTTGATTGGCCCTAATCTAACTCTAGTCATTCTTTTATTCCTGATATACCTATAGAAAGCCTTAGGGTTTTCCCTGATCCTATCCGCCAATGACTTCTCGTGTCCTCTCCTCGCTCTTCTTAGCTCTCCCTTTAGATCCTTCCTGGCTAGCTTGTAACTCTCAAACGCCCTAACTGAGCCTTCACGTCTCATCCTAACATAAGCCGCCTTCTTCCTCTTGACAAACGCTTCAACTTCTTTAGTAAACCACGGCTCCCTCGCTCGACAACTTCCTCCCTGCCTCACAGGTACATACTTAGCAAGGACACGCAGTAGCTGCTCCTTGAATAAGCTCCACATTTCGATTGTTCCCATCCCCTGCAGTTTCCTTCCCCATCCTACGCATCCTAAATCTTGCCTAATCGCATCATAATTTCCTTTCCCCCAGCTATAATTTTTGCCCTGCGGTATATACCTGTCCCTGCCCATCGCTAAGGTAAACCTAACCGAATTGTGATCACTATCACCAAAGTGCTCACCTACATCTAAATCTAACACCTGGCCGGGTTCATTACCCAGTACCAAATCCAATGTGGCATCGCCCCTGGTTGGCCTGTCTACATACTGTGTCAGAAAACCCTCCTGCACACACTGGACAAAAACTGACCCATCTAAAGTACTCGAACTATAGTATTTCCAGTCGATATTTGGAAAGTTAAAGTCCCCCATAACAACTACCCTGTTACTCTCACCCCTGTCGAGAATCATCTTCGCTATCCTTTCCTCTACATCTCTGGAACTATTTGGAGGTCTATAAAAGACTCCCAACAGGGTGACCTCACCTCTCCTGTTTCTAACCTCGGCCCATACTACCTCAGTAGATGAGTCCTCAAACGTCCTTTCTGTCGCTGTAATACTCTCCTTGATTAACAATGCCACACCCCCCCCTCTTTTACCATCTTCTCTGTTCTTACTGAAACATCTAAATCCCGGAACCTGCAACATCCATTCCTGCCCCTGCTCTACCCATGTCTCCGAAATGGCCACTACATCGAGATCCCAGGTACCAACCCATGCTGCAAGCTCACCCACCTTATTCCGGATGCTCCTGGCGTTGAAGTAGACACACTTTAAACCAGGTTCTTGCTTGCCAGTGCCCTCTTGCATCCTTGTAACCTTATCCCTGACCTCACTACTCTCAACATCCTGTACACTGGAACTACAATTTAGGTTCCCATTCCCCTGCTGAATTAGTTTAAACCCCCCCGAAGAGCACTAGCAAATCTCCCCCCCAGGATATTGGTACCCCTCTGGTTCAGGTGAAGACCATCCTGTTTGTAGAGGTCCCACCTACCCCAGAAAGAGCCCCAATTATCCAGGAAACCAAAACCCTCCCTCCTGCACCATCCCTACAGCCACGAGAAGGGGACAAGTAATGTTAAAAAGACAAGCCTTAAGGCTTTGTGCCTTAACGTGCGGAGCATTCGCAATAAAGTGGATGAATTAATCGCGCAAATAGACATAAACAGGTATGATACAGTCGGGATTACAGAGATATGGCTGCAAGGTGACCAGGGATGGGAAATGAACATCCAGGGGTATTCAGTATTTAGGAAGGACAGACAAAAAGCAAAAGGCGGTGGAGTTGCATTGCTGGTTAAAGAGGAAATTAATGCAATAGTGAGGAAGGATATTAGCTCTGACGATGTGGAATCTGTATGGGTAAGCTGAGAAACACTAAGGGGCAAAAATCGTTAGTGGGGGTTGCATATAGACCCCCAAACTGTAGTGATGATGTTGGGAATGGCATTAAACAGGAAATTAGAGACGCATGCGATAAAGAAACATCTGTAATTATGGGTGAATTTAATCTGCATACAGATTGGGCAAATCAAATTAGTCGCAATACCGTAGAGGAGGAATTCATAGAGTGTATACGTGATGGTTTTCTGGACCAATACGTTGAGGAACCAACTAGAGAACAGGCCATCGTAGACTGGGTATTGTGTAATGAGAGAGGAATAATTGACAGTCTAGTTGTGCAAGACCCCTTGGGGATGAGTGACCATAATGTGATAGAATTCTTCATCATGATGGAGAGTGACGTAGTTGAATTTGAGACTAGGGTCCTGCATCTTAGTAAAGGAAACTACGAAGGTATAAGGCGCAAGTTGGCTATGATGGATTAGGAAGCGTTACTTAAAGGGATGACGGTGGAAAGGCAATGGCAAACATTCAAAGAGCGCTTGGATGAACTGCAACAATTGTTTATTCCTGTCTGGCGCAAAAGTAAAACGGGAAAGGTAGCCAAACCATGGCTTACAAGGGAAATTAGAAATTGCATTAGATCCAAGGAAGAGGCATATAAATTTGCCAGAAAAAACAACAGACCTGAGTATTGGGAGCAGTTTAGAATTCAGCAAAAGAGGACGAAGGGATTGATTAAGAAGGGGAAAATAGGGTACGAGAGTAAGCTTGTGGGGAACATAAAAACTGACTGTAAAGGTTTCTATAGGTATGTGAAGAGAAAAAGATTGGTGAAGGCAAATGTGGGTCCCTCACAGTCAGAAACAGGGGACTTTATTATGGGGAATAAAGAAATGGCTGACCAACTAAATGTATACTTTGGTTCTGTCTTCACAAAGGAGGACACAAATATCAGACCAGAAATATTGGGGAACACAGGGTTTAGTGAAAAGGAGGAACTGAAGGAAATCAGTATTAGCAGAGAAATGGTGTTGGGGAAATTGATGAGATTGCAGGCCGATAAATCCCCAGGGCCTGATAATCTACATCCCAGAGTACTTAAGGAAGTGGCCCTAGAAATAGTGGTCATCTTCCAAGATTCTATAGACTCTGGAACAGTTCCTAAAGATTGGAGCAAAAACAAGAAATGCTGGAATCACTCAGCAGGTCTGGCAGCATCTGTGGAAAGAGAAGCAGAGTTAACGTTTCGGGTCAGTGACCCTTCTTCGGAACTGACAAATATTAGAAAAGTCACAGATTATAAGCAAGTGAGGTGGGGGTGGGGCAAGAGATAACAAAGGAGAAGGTGCAGATTGGACCAGGCCTCATAGCTGACCAAAAGGTCACGCAGCAAAGGCAAACAATATGTTAATGGTGTGTTGAAAGACAAAGCATTAGTACAGATTAGGTGTAAATACATGCTTTGTCTTTCAACACATCATTCACATATTGTTTGCCTTTGCTCCGTGACCTTTTGGTCAGCTATGTGGCCTGGTCCAATCTGCACCTTCTCCTTTGTTATCTCTTGCCCCACCCCCACCTCACTTGCTTATAATCTGTGACTTTTCTAATATTTGTCAGTTCCGAAGAAGGGTCACTGACCCGAAACGTTAACTCTGCTTCTCTTTCCACAGATGCTGCCAGACCTGCTGAGTGATTCCAGCATTTCTTGTTTTTATTTCAGATTTCCAGCATCCGCAGTATTTTGCTTTTATCCTAAAGATTGGAGGGTAGCTAATGAAACCCCACTATTTAAAAAGGGAGGTAGAGAGAACACAGGGAATTATAGACCAGTCAGCCTGACGTCAGTAGTGGGGAAAATTCTACAGTCCACTATCAAAGATTTTATAGCAGAGCACTTGGAGAACAGTGGTAGAATCGGACAGAGTCAGCATGGATTTACGAAAGGGAAATCACGCTTGACAAATTACTAGAATTCTTCGAGGATGTAACTAGTAGAGTTGATGAGGGGGAGCCAGTGGATGTGGTTTATTTGGACTTTGAGAAGGCTTTCGACAAAGTTCCACATAAGAGATTAGCGTGTAAAATGAAAGCGCATGGGATTGTGGGTAGTGTATTGCGATGGATAGAAAATTGGTTGGCGGACAGGAAACAAAGTGTAGGAATAAACGGGTCTTTTTTCCGAATGGCATGCAGTGACTAGTGGGGTACCGTAGGGATCGGTGCTAGGACCCCAGCTATTCACAATATATATTAATGATTTAGATTAGGGAACTAAATGTAATATCTCCAAATTTGCAGGTGACACAAAACTGGGTGGGAGGGTGTGTTGTGAGGAGGATGCAGAGAGGCTTCAGGGTGATTTGGACAAGTTGAGTGAGTGGGCTAATGCATGGCAGATGCAGTATAATGTGGATACATGTAAGGTTATCCACTTTGGTAGCAAAACCAGGAAGGCAGATTATCTGAATGGCTATAAACTGAGAGGGGAATATGCAACGAGACCTGGATGTTCTCGTACACCAGTCGCTGAAGGTAAGCATGCAGGTCCAACAGGCGGTAAAAAAGGCAAATGGTATGTTGGCCTTCATAGCGAGAGGATTCGAGTACAGGAGCAGGGATGTCTTGCTGCAATTATACAGGGCCTTGGTGAGGCCACACCTGGAATATTGTGTGCAGTTTTGGTCTCCTTATCTGAGGAAGGATGTTCTTGCTATAGAGGGAGTGCAGCGAAGGTTTACCAGACTGATTCCTGGGATGGCGGGACTGACGTATGAGGAGAGATTGAGTCGGTTAGGATTATATTTGCTGGAGTTCAGAAGAGTGAGGGGGGAATCTCATAGAAATCTATAAAATTCTAACAGGACTTGACAGGGTAGAGGCAGGAAGGATGTTCCCGATGGTGGGGGAGTCCAGAACCAGGGTCATAGTCTAAGGATACAGGGTAAACCTTTCAGGACTGAGATGAGGAAAGATTTCTTCTCCCAAAGAGTGGTGAGCCTATGGAATTCACTACCACAGAAAGCAGTTGAGGCCAAAACATTGTATGTTTTCAAAAAGGAGTTAGATATAGCTCTTGGGTCTAAAGGGATCAAAGGATATGGGGCGAAAGCCGGAACAGGTTACTGAGTTGGATGATCAGCCATGATCATAATGAATGACAGAGCAGGCTCGAAGGGCCGAATGGCCTACTCCTGTTCCTATTTTCTATGTTTCTATGTTTCTAAAAGGGCGATCCCTCATTTTATAACAGTGCCCGCTAGTTCTGGACTCCCCCACAAGAGGAAACATCCTTTCCACATCCACCTTGTCAAGACCATTCAGGATCTTATATACTTCAATCGTGTCTCCCCTCACTCTTCTAAACTCCAGTGAAAATAAGCCCAGTCTGTCCAACCTTTCCTCATAAGACAACCCGCTCATTCCAAGTATCAATCTAGTAAACCTCCTCTGAACCACCTCCAACGCATTCACACCCTTCCTTAAATAGGGAGACCAAAACCGCACACAGTATTTGAGATGTGGTCTCACCAATACCCTGTATAACTGAAGCATAACATCCTTACTTTTATTTTCAATTCCTCTCGTAATAAAGGATAGCATTCCATTAGCCTTCTTTATTACTTGCTGTGCCTGCATACTAACTTTTTATGACTCATGCACGAGAACACCTAGATCCCTCTGCACCTCGGAGTTCTCCATTTAAGTAATACTCTGCTTTTTTATTCTCCTGCCAAAATGAACAACTTCACATTTCCCACATTATACTCCATCTGCCAGATTTTTGCCCAGCCACTCAACCGATCTATATCAGACTGCAAGCTCCTTATATCCTCTTCACAACATACTTTCCTACCTATCTTTGTGTCATCTGCAAATTTAGCTACAATGTCATCATTCCCCTCATCTAATTCATTAATATAAATTGTAAAAAAGTTGAGGCACCAGCACAGACCCCTGTGGGACTCCATTCGTCACATCCTGCCAATCAGAAAAAGACCCATTTGTGCATACTCTCTGTTTTCTGCCAGCCAGCCAATCTTCTATCCATGCTAATATGTTACTCCCTACAGCATGACCTCCTACTTTGCGCAATAACCTTTTATGTGGCACCTTGTCAAATACCTTCTGGGAATCCAAGTACAGGACATCAACGGGCTCCCCTTTATCCACGGCACATGTTACGCCTTCAAAAAACTCCAACAAATTGATTAAACATGATCTCCCTTTCACAAAGCCATGCTGACTATTCCCGATTACCTTTTTCTCGGTGCCCTATAGCCTCCTTAATGATCGATTCTAACACCCTCCCCATGACAGATGTCAAGCTAACTGGCCTATAGTTACCTGTTTTCTGCCTCCCCCCCACCCCCCACTTCTTGAATGGAGGGGTTATATTTGTTATGTCTGATGGAATCTTTACAAAATCTAGCAAATTTTGAAAAATTAACACCAACACATCTACTACCTCATTAACCACCTCTTTTAAGACCCTAGCATGAAGCCCATCAGGACCCGGGGACTTGTCAGCCCGCAGCTCCATCGGTTTGGTCAGTACCGCTTCCCCGGTGATTGTAATTTCACCAAGTTCCTCTCTTCCTTCCACCTCCTGATTTACTGCTATTACTGGAATGTTTTTTGTATCCTTTATAGTAAAGACAGAAGCAAAATATTTGTTCATTTCATCCGCCATTTCCTTATTATCTACTATTAACTCCCCATTCTCACTCGTTAGAGGACCAACACTCACTTTACTTGCTCGTTTCCTTTTCAAATACCTGTAGAAACTCTTGCTATCCATTTTTACATTTCTAGCCAGCTTCCTCTCATACTCTAATTTCTTTCTCCTGATTAACCTTTTATCATTCTCTGCCATTCTTTATATTCTGACCAATCATCTGACCTGCCACTCATCTTTGTGCAATTACATGCTTTTTCCTCAAATTTGATGCTTTCCTTAACTTCTTTAGTTAACCACGAATGGAGGGTCCTCTCCTTAGAATTTCTCTTTGTATTAGGAATATACTTATCCTGAGTATTCTGAAATATCCCCTTGAATGTCTGCCACTGCTTCTCTATTGATCTGTCTCCTAGCCTAGTAACCCAGTTCATTTCAGCTAGCTTAGCTTTCATGCCCACATAGTTGTCCTTATTTAAGTTTAAAATACTAATCTTAGATTCACTCTTCGCTCTTTCGAACTGGATGTAAAATTCAGTCATATCGTGGTCGCTGCTACCTAGAGGTGCCTTTACTCTGAGGTCATTAATTAATCCTGTCACATTGCACAATACCAAGTCTAATATAACCTGCTCTCTGGTTGGTTCCAGAATGTGCTGCTCTAAGAAACTATCTCGAAAGCATTCTATGAACTCATCCAGGCTACGATTGCCAATCTGATTTTTCCTGTTTATATGTAGATTACACAGAAACATAGAATATAGGAGCAGGAGTAGTCCATTCGGCCCTTCGAGCTTGCTCCGCCATTCATTATGATCATGGCTGATCATCCAACTCAGTAGCCTGTTCCAGCTTTCGCCCCATATCCTTTGATCCCTTTAGACCCAAGAGCTATATCTAACTCCTTTTTGAAAACATACAATGTTTTGGCCTCAACTGCTTTCTGTATGAGCGAATTCCACAGGCTCACCACTCTCTGGGTGAAGAAATTTCTCCTCATCTCAGTCCTGAAAGGTTTACCCAGTATCCTTAGACTATGACCCCTGGTTATGGACTCCCCTACCATCGGGAACATCCTTCCTGCATCTACCCTGTCAAGTCCTGGTAGAATTTTATAGGTTTCTATGAGATCCCCTGTCACTCTTCTGAACTCCAGCGAATATAATCCTAACCGACTCAATCTCTCCTCATACGTCAGTCCTGCCATCCCAGGAATCAGTCTGGTAAATCTTTGCTGCACTCCCTCTATAGCAAGAACATCCTTCCTCAGATAAGGAGACCAAAACTGCACACAATATTCCAGGTGTGGCCTCACCAAGGCCCTGTATAATTGCAGCAAGACATCCCTGCTCCTGTACTCGAATCCTCTCGCTATGAAGGCCAACATACCATTTGCCTTTTTTACCGCCTGTTGGACCTGCATGCTTACCTTCAGCGACTGGTGTACGAGAACACCCATGTCTCGCTGCATATTCCCCTCTCTCAGTTTATAGCCATTCAGATAATAATCTGCCTTCCTAGTTTTGCTACCAAAGTGGACAATCTCACATTTATCCACATTATACTGCATCTGCCATGCATTTGCCCACTCACTCAACTTGTCCAAATCACCCTGAAGCCTCTCTGCATCCTTCTCACAATTCACCCTCCCACCCAGTTTTGTGTCATCTGCAAATTTGGAGATATTACATTTAGTTCCCTCATCTAAATCATGAATGTCTTTTGTGAATAACTGGGGTCCTAGCACCGAACCCTGCAGTACCCAACTAGTTACTGCCTGCCATTCGGAAAAAGACCCATTTATCCTACACTTTGTTTCCTGTCCGCCAACCAATTTTCTATCCATCGCAATACACTACCCCCAATCCCATGCACTTTAATTTTACATGCTAATCCCTTATGTGGAACTTTGTCGAAAGCCTTCTCAAAGTCCAAATAAACCACATCCACTGGCTCCCCCTCATCAACTCTACTAGTTACATCCTCGAAGAATTCTAGTAGATTTGTCAAGCATGATTTCCCTTTCGTAAATCCACGCTGACTCTGCCTGCTTCTACCACTGTTCTCCAAGTGCTCTGCTATAAAATCTTTGATAATGGACTCTAGAATTTTCCCCACTACTGACGTCAGGCTGACTGGTCTATAATTCTCTGCTTTCTCTCTACCTCCCTTTTTAAACAGTGGGGTTTCATTAGCTACCCTCCAATCTGTAGGAACTGTTCCAGAGTCTATAGAATCTTGGAAGATGACCACCAATGCATCCACTATTTCCAGGGCCACTTCCTTAAGTACTCTGGGTTGCATACCATCAGGCTTTGGGGATTTATCAGCCTTCAAGCCCATCAATTTCCCCAACACCATTTCTCAACTAATATTGATTTCTTTCAGTTCCTCTCTGTCACTAAGCCCTGTGTTCCCCAACATTTCTGGTATGAATCACCCATGATTACTGCCGTTCCTTTATCACAAGCACCCAATATTTCTTCTTGTATCCTTGGTCCTACATTATGGTTAATGTTAGGGGGCCTGTTGGCCACTCCCACTAGTGACTTTTCCCCTACTATTCCTCATCTCCACCCAACTGATTCCACATCCTGATCTCCTCAACCAAGGTCATTTCTAACTATTGCACCAATGCCATCCTTGATTAACAGTGCTACCCCTCCACCTTTATCTAGCTTCCTACTCTTCTTGAACGTCATATACCCTTCAATATTCAGGACCCAGTCCTTGTCATCCTATAACCATGTCTCCATAATGGCTATCTGATCATATTTATTTACTTCAATGTGCGTTATCAGTTTGTCTACTTTGTTATGAATGCTACATGCATTCAGACACAGAGCCCTTAGTTTTGTCTTTTTGTTATCTTTGTAACATCTAGTCTTGAGCGTTGGTCTTTTTTCTCTCTGTCCCTTCCTGTCATTCTCTGCTCTTCATTTCCCATATTACTATTCTGCTCTCCTGCCTTGACTCTACCCCTTGATTTGCTACATCTACCCAGACTAGATCCCTCACCCCCCCACCACCCCCCCACCTTGTTTAGTTTAAAGCCCTCTCTACTTCCCTAGTTATATGGTTTGCAAGAACATTGGTCCCAGCATGGTTCAGGTGCAGACCATTCCAACGGTACAGCTCCAACTTTCCCCATTACTAATGCCAGTGCCCCACGAACCGAAACCTACTTCTCCCACACCAGTCTTTTAGACACTTATTCATTTCACTAATCTTATCTGCCCTCTGCCAATTGGCACGTGGCTCAGGTAATAATCCAGAGATTATTACCCTGGAGGTTCTGCTCTTCAATTTGGTGCCTAGCTCCTCATACTATCTAAGCAGAACCTCTTTCTTAGTCCTCCCTATGTCATTGGTACCTACATGGACACAACAACTGGATCCTCCCCCTCTCACTCCAAGTTCCTGTCCAGCCCTGAGCAGATTGCCCGAACCATGGCACTGGGTAGGCAATGCAGCCTTCTGGACTCACGCTCTCGGCTGCAAAGAACACTGTCAATATCCCTCACTATACTAACCCTACTACCACAACATTCCTTTTTGCTCCCCCAACTTGAATGGCTTCCTGTACCACAGTGCCACAGCTAATCTGCTTATCCACCTTGCAGACCTCACTTTCGTTCACACAGGTTGAGAATACCTCAAACCCTGTTTGACAATTGTAAAGTCTAAGGCTCCTCCACTACTGTCTGCTCGGTCCTTTTACCTGCCTCACTCACAGTCACCTCCTCCTGTCCCTCATTGCTGACAAAAACAGATGACCCTGTTCTAGGAGGTGTGACCATCTTCCAGAACAAAATATCCAGGTATTTCTCCCCCTTCCTTATGTTGTGCAGTATTTGCAGTTTGGCTTCCAGATCAATAATCCTGATCCGGAATTCCTCTAGCTGCTTACACTTTCAGCAGATGTGTTTGTCCTAGATTGCCTTGGCATCTAAAAGCTCCCACATACCACAGCTATAACATAACACCTGACCTGTCATTGTTACTTATGCTATTAGTTAATTTACTTCAATTACTTTCTTAATCACTTTCTTTATTAACTCACACTGTTTCCCAATCTGCTAAGCTTAACTAGTATTAACAAATAAATACCTTACAATTTCTAAAATTACCTGAGTTTTGAAAGATAAAAGATAACACACTCACCAACCAAATCACCTACCTTGGAGGCAAAGGAAGAAGACTCACCAGCTGCTGCACCGAATTCCCATGTGCACCAAATTCCAGCTTCACTCTGGCAATATCTCTCACTCAGACAAATGTCTCTTCTCACTGTGTCCCCTCATGGCGAAATAGTTCCAAGTCAGGATGGTGTGTGGCTTGAAGGGGAACTTGCATGTGGTGGTGTTCCCATGCATTTGCTGCCATTGCCCTTCTATTTGGTAGAGGCCACGGGTTTGGAAGATGCTGTCTAAGGAACCTTGGTGCATTGCTGCAGTGCATCTTGTGGATGGTACACACTGCTGCTACTATGTGCCAGTGGCAGAGGGAGTGAATGTTTGTGAATGGGGTGACAATCAAGCGAGCTGCAGTACTTTCAAACATCAAGTTAGAATGAAAAAAATAGCACTTGCATTTCTAGAGCACTTTGCATCCCAAAGTACTTTGCAGCCAATTAAGTACCTTTGAAGTGTAGTCACTGTTGAAATGTACGAACTCGAAGTATTGATCTTAAAGCTTATAGAATCCTGGATTCTTATAGAGGCAAAAGCAAAGAAGTAATGCTAATCCTGTACAAATCATTGGTTCGGCTGCACTTAGAATATCATCACGTTTTAGGTGCCAATTATAGGGAGGATGTCAAGGCCATGGAGAGGAGATTCACTATGGCGATACCTGGGATGAAAGGCTTTAATTACGAGGAGAGACTAGAACAGGGGTCGGCAACCTTCATAACAAGAGCAGCCATTTTTTTTTAATTAGTCAAAAATGCTATATTTGCAAGTAACATTTGCTATATAATGATACAATGCTATATAATGCAAGTAACATTTGTGCCACACAAGTACCAGGCAATGACCATCTCCAAAAAGAGAGAATCTAACCATCTCCCCTTGACATTCAATGGCATTACCATCGCTGAAACCCCCACTATCAACATCCTAGGGGCAATCATTGACCAGAAACTGAACGGGAGTAGCCATATAAATACCATGGCTACAAGAGGTCAGAGGCTAGGAATCCTGTGGCAAGTAACTCACCTCCTGACTCCCCAAAGTTTGTCCACCATCTACAAGGCACAAGTCAGGAGTGTGATGGAATACTCTCCACTTTCCTGGATGTGTGCATCTCCAACAACACTCAAGAAGCTCAACACCATCCAGAACAAAGCGGCCCACTTGATTGGCACACCATCCACAAACATTCACTCCCTCCACCACCGACACACAGTGGCAGCAGTGTGTACCATCTACAAGATGCACTGCAGCAACGCACCAAGGCTCCTTAGCCAGCACCTTCCAAACCCGCGTCCTCTACCATCTCGAAGGGCAAGGGCAGCAGATGCATGAGAACATCACCACCTGCAAGTTCCCGTCCAAGTCACACACCATCCTGACTTGGAACTATATCCCTTTCCTTCACTGTCGCTGGGTCAAAATCCTGGAACTCTCTTCCTAACAGCGCTGTGGGTGTACCTACCTCACATGGACTGTAGCGGTTCAAGAAGGCAGCTCACCACCACCTTCTCAAGGGCAATTAGGGATGGGCAATAAATGCTGGCCTAGCCAGTGATGCCCACATGAATAAAAAAGCCACATTGCTGTTACTCAAATGCCAATAATGAGAAACAAGACAGAGACACATTTCAACAATATTTTAAAAGTTTCCACAAAAAGTTCTTAATCGAATGATACTTTCTCACAAGTGCGATGTTAGTTAAAATTTTAAAAATGAAACAAGCCATTTAATTACCATCAAAATAGGTTTGATCAATCAAAATTGGGAGCCACACATTAGTCCTTAATGAGCCACAGGTTGCAAACCCTGGACTAGAACATAGGAATTGCTAGACAAAAAAAGACCACGGTCATTCTAGTTCGTCTGCTACCAACTAGAGTTGTACCACAAGACGAGAGAAACAAATTTATTTTTCATGATAGGGCAGAAGGTTATGAGGAGATTTTATGGAGTTGTTCAGGATTAAGAGGGACGTAGATAAAGCAAATCCAGGAAAAAAAACTATTTCCGCTGGTTCGGGAGATAACCAAAGGGGATAAATTTAAGATCATTTCAAGAGTAACAAATTAACAACTTATATTTATATAGCACATTTGACTTAGTAAAATGGCCCAAGGCACTTCACAGGAGTGTTATGTCACGCCCATGCAATCCGAATTTATGAATTATATAATGAATTTATGAGGTAATCACAAAATGGATGCTTTTCCTGTAAACAAAATGGAGTAAGATGTCAGGTGACCTTTCCTTTCCTGCCAGTACATGTAGAACTACAAAAACCCTGAGCTAATTTTCATGTCTGGACAAGTCTTGGAGAAGTCATTAAAATACAAATGACCCTCTCTGGACACATCCCTGAGAAATTATTAAAATGCAAATGACCTTTTATGTGGAAATGGCTGCTTCTTTCCAGCTGATTAGGTTAACAGTACTGTTGCAGACTTTTTGACTCCAAACTCAAAATCAAAAGAATGGGTGTGAAAAGCCCTACTTTATCTCGGTATGATGAGGATGAATGACACCTAACAATGGCCTCACCATCAGAAACCATTTATGAGGAAAATGGAAAGAGAAACTATGGTCACATGACAAAAACTGTATTTCTGAAAAGGAGCTTTAATAAAGGTATTTTCTGGGCAGACAAAGGAGATCCATCTCTACCATCGAAGAGAATGGACCCTGCCTAAAATTACCAGCTTTGAACTACATATAGGCAGTGGCTGGAATTAATCTTGAACTCCCCAACTGAGAAATTGTGCCAGGGCTTCACCATTGACCTTTGGCTGGAATATAGCAGGAGCAGTCTGCAACAGCGCATCCACCTTTCTGAATCTCCCAAATCTTCCTTCAGCGAACAAGGCAAAAGATTACAGGCCGGCACCATTTCAAGTCTTCACCCCAGAGAAAAGCAAGTTTAACAGAGGATTCTTCTAAAATCATCAGACTTAATGCATATTTATAATCTCTATATTTTTTTGAGTGTGTGTGTATCTGTATGAGCGTCAGAGCTGGTGCTGTTGCATATATTTCAGGTTTTGTATAATAAACATTTGTCTTTCTTTTAAACTTATGAGCAAATCTGTCATTTGTCTGTTCTTGACAATTAAAGCATTTAGGGGTTAAAAAACGCTTTTTTTTTAAAACGCTGTCTTCGGTCAGTTGAGAGGTGAAAAAGGGGGAATCCTCCCTACCATCTTTCACCTGTCTGTAACAGTTATCAAACAGAATTTGGCATTGAGTCACATAATGAGATATTAGAACCAATGACCGTAAGCTTGGTCAAAGATGTAGGTTTTAAGGAGCGTCTTAAAGTAGTAAAGAAATGTGGAGAGGATTAAGGAGGGAATCAGAGCTTCTTGACAGCTGAAGGCTTGGCTGCTGGTGGTGGAGGGATTAAAATCAAGGATGTGCAAGGGGTCAGAATTGGAGGAGTGCAGAGATTTCGAAGGGCTGTAGGGATGGAGGAAGTTACAGGCATAGGGAGAGCAAAGCCATGAAGGGATTTGGAAACTGCCAGACTAGGAGCAAATGTAGGTCAGTGAGAACAGGGGGATTGGTGACTGGGACTTGGTACGAGTTAGGATACGGGCAGCAGAGTTTTGGATGAGCTTAAGTTTATGGAGACACCAAATGTTTAGACAAAAACTTTCACACGGAGGGTTGTTTAGAATGCCTGATGAGAAAGTGAGGAAAGCAAAATCCATTATTTGCTTTTTTTGTACAAAGGAAGTGGATAAATATTTGAGGAAGAACATAAATGAATAGGGTGTGTGTCTAGGGAAAGGCCATTTGACAAAGTGGACAGCTGTTTTACAGAGCCAGGTTAGGCGTGATGGGCTGAATGGCCTGTCTCTCCCTGCACTGTAAAATTCCATGATTCTCTCTGACGACATCTCTGCACTTTGATGTATTCCAAGTGGGTTTTCTTTTTAATCTTTTGTAAAAACAAATTGCACATTTTCTTTGTAACTAAGTGGAGCAGATGGATCTTGGTCCTTCACTGAACACGTCATTTAATTCTATTGTAAATTAAATTAACATCTTCCAGGCACTATCCATTTTGCAGAAAGCAAAGATAATTAAAAAGATAATCACCTGGTACAGGTTAAGCCATAATTACTGCACATTAAGTGTACTTACCCATACAGTTATCTTCCGTGTTAACTTCAATTGATTTATTAAGAATTAACAATAATGCAGATTTATTTAGCACCTTTTTATTATTCATTCTCAAGGTATGGGCATCACTGGCATGGCTCGCATATATTGCACAAATCTGGCAAAAGAACCGGAGGGGAGATAAGGGAACCTTTTTTTAATGCAGTGAGTTGTTACAATCTGGAATGCACTGCCTGAAAGGGTGATGGAAGCTGGTTCAATAGTAACTTTCAAAAGGAAATTGGATAAATACTTGAGAAGGAAAAGTTTGCGGAGCTATGGGGAAAGAGCGGGGGATTGTGGGATTAATTGGATAGCTGTTTCAGGGTTGAATTCTCCCCTAAGCATTGGGAACCCGACGTTGGGACCATTTCCGGGTCCTGAGCCCATGTGTTTCAGCAGCGCACCCACCAACTTAATTTTACAGGAGGTAGTCAATTAGAAGGCCACCTCCGCATTCGACATCTAATTAGGGGCGGCGGGCAGATCGCGGATGAAGGAGGGCCAATCAGAGGGCAGCCGACAGCCCCACTGGGAAATGTGAGCACTGCTCAGGCAGATGGAGAGCGAGTGGGTGCCACCAGATGGAGGCACTCACCTAAAGGTCCAAACGGCATCCTATAAATAACAGCCAGAACCATCTCAGAGATCAACGTGCAGGAGGAATGGCTCCAGATGCCTACGGATGTGCATCAGACAACCTTTCTGCTCCTTTATACCTGAATCTGCAAGAACGTAGGATGGCACTCCACTCTCCCATCATGAAACCACCTCCGATGTGTTGCCAGGGTCCTGACACAGCAGGGGGCTCGTGCGATGCCAGAAAACTTGCCTTCCTATCAGAAAATCACCAGTAATTGAGATCTTAATAACCTTAATTGGGTTCCCACTGTGGAACGGACATGTTGCCAGAATCAGCCCCAGCTCACCAGCCCTATTTCAGATTCTTTTTCAAACATCAATCTTACCTTCCCCCTGTATCTCCATCTTCCTTAACCCTCTTCTCTGTCCAGAAACACATCTAGTTGTCCCTTCAACTCGTTCATATTGGGTGTGGGTAGTGTAGTGGTTAAGTTACTAGGTTTATAATCCATTCAGAAGTAATTAGAGTTTCTCAAACTGCCACAGTGGGAGTTGAACTCAAAGCGGTGGTTTAAATTAGTCAGGAAAGCCACTGAAATAATTCTTTTTTTTAATTCATGCTGCGGGTTGTGTGCATCAATGGCAAGGTTGGGCCTTAACTGCCCCTGAGGTGGTCTTGTAAGCTACCTTATAACAGGGCAACTAGAGGTGGTCCAATAAATGCAGACATTGCCAGCGATGCCCACATGCTGAGAATGAATTAAAACAAAGAATTATTTCAGTGGCTTTCCTGACTAACTTAATCCACAAACTTTATTACCCTTTGCAGAACAGAAAAGTTCCTTCTAACTTCTTACCCTGGCATTTGAACCAGTGAATAATTTGTCTTGGGGCGAGCTTGCCAACTCCCTTTGCAACCTCCTGATCCTTAATCTTCCAGCCTTTATTAGAAAGAATGGAAATCATTGAAACTTAAGAGGGAAATGAGCCAGCAACTAAATGTTTGCCAGAAGCTAATTATCTGACAGATGTTTAGGAAATAATTGTTTGCTAATGGTTAATACATTAACTTTTGGCTGATTATGATCAGCGGATGTAATCCGAATAATTAGTTACAGGAATGCAATTTGTTTTCTGCAAGGCATCAGAATAATTATTAGCTTTCTAGAGAGTATCTGTACCTTGCAAAAGTTCAAAATAATTTGTGATTTCTGAGCAGTTCTGTCTTTTCATAATATATGAGTAATAATTTTCTTATTTTCTTCCTGCTACTGATTGTATGCTCAACCCAGATTAGCTGAGGCCATTTAGCTATCGCTTCACAGGAACAGGAAGTGCATCACCTCCCTCACCAACACCGCTTACTACCATCTCCGTATCATCGTCCATTTCCTCCCCTGCCTCAGCTCATCTGCTGCTGAATCCCTCACCCATGTCTTTGTTGTCTCTAGATTATTATAATGCTCTCCTGGCTGGCCTCCCACCTTAAACTTGAGCTGATCCCAAAGCTCTGCTGCCCAAGTCTTAACTCACACGAGGTCTGGTTCACTTATTACCCACTACACTCGCTGACCTACATTGGCAATCAGTCCAGCAACACCTCAATTTTAAAATACTCATCCTTGTTTTCAAAACCCTCCATGGCCTCGCCCCTCCCTATCTCTATAGCCTCCTCCAGCCCTACAACCCTCCAAGATCTCCTCTAATTCTGGCCTCTTGTGCATCCCTAATTTTAATCTCTCCACCATTGGCAGCCATGCCTTCAGTTGCTGAGGCCCTAAGCTCTGGAATTCCCTCTCCACCTCTCCCTCCTTTAAGTGACTCCTTAAAACCTACCTGTTTGGCCAAGCTGTTGGGCACCTGTCCTAATATCTCCTTATGTGGTTCAGTGTCAGATTTTGTTTAACAATGCTCCTGGGAAGCGCCTTGGGATGTTTTACTATGTTAAAGGCGCTATATAAATGCAAGTTGTTGAAAAAAATCATCACACAGGTACGTTAGCTAAGTGCACATCATTTACCTGTGATCTTCCAAACCCACGACCTCCACCACCTAGAAGGACAAGGGCAGCAAATGCATGTGAACACCACCACCTGCAAGTTCCCCTCCAAGCCACACGCCATCCTGACTTGGAACTATATCGCCGTTCCTTCATTGTCGCTGGGTCAAAATCCTAAAACTCCCTTCCTAACAGCACTGTGGGTGTACCTACCCCACATGGACTGCAGCAGTTCAAGAAGGCAGCTCACCACCACCTTCTCAAGGGCAATTAGGGATGGGCAATAAATGCTGGTCTAGCCAGTGACACCCACATCCCATGACCCACAACAACTTGTATTTATATAACACCTTTAATGTAATAAAACATCCCAAGGCACTTCACAGGATCATTAGAAAACAAAATATGACACTGAGCCACATAAGGCGATATTAGGTCAGATGGCCAAAAGCTTGGTCAAAGAGGTAGGTTTTAAGGTGTGTCTTAAAGGAGGAAAGTGAGGTGGAGAGGCGGAGAGATTTACAGAGGGTATTCCAGAGCTTAGGGCCTATGCAGCTGAAGGCACGGCCACCAATGGTGAAGCAATTAATATTGGAGATGCTCAACAGGCCAGAATTAGATGAGCGCAGATATCTTGCAGGGTTGTGGAGCTAGAGTTGATTAGAGATAGGGAGGAGCTTGACTATGGAGGGATTTGAGAACAGAGATGAGAATTTTTAAATCAAGACGTTGCTTGACTGGGAGCTAATGTAAGTTCGCAAGCACAGGGGTGATAGGTGAACGTGACTTTGTGCAAGTTAAGACAGAGTTTACGGAGGGTAGAAAGTGGGAGATCAACCAAGCGTGCATTGGAATAGTCAATTCTAGAGGTAACAAAGGCATGAATGAGGGTTTCAGCAGCAGATGAGCTGAGACAGGCAAAGTCAGGCAATATTACGGAGATGGAAGTAGTTTGTCTCAGTGATGACATGAATATTTGGCTAGAAGCTCATCTCGGGGTCAAATATGATACCAAGATTGCAAACAAACTGGTTTAGTCACAGAATTTTGCCAGGGATAGGGATGAAATCAGGAGCCAGGGAATGGAGTTTGGAGCAGGGACCAAAAACAATGGCTTCCGTCTTCCCAATATTTAACTGGAGGAAATTTCTGCTCATCCAGTACTGGATATTGGATAAGAAGACTGATAGTTCAGCAACAGTGGAGGAGTCAAGAGAGAGGTGGTAGTGCGGTAGAACTGGGTGTCATCAGCATACATGTGAAAATTACCATTCTGTTTTTGGATGATGTCCCTGAGGAGCCGCATGTAGATGAGAAATAGGAGAGGGCCAAGGAGAGATCCTTGGGGGACACCAGAGGTAACAGTGCAGGAGCAAGAAGAGAAGCCATTAAAAGTGATACTCTGGCTATGATTAGATAAATGCGAATGGAACCAAGAGAGAGCTGTCCCACGCAGTTGGACGACAGTGGAGAGGTGTTGGAGGAGGATGGTGTGGTCAACCGTGTCAAAGGCTGCAGACAGGTTTATCTTTGTCATAGTCACATAGGATGTCATTTTTGGCTTTGATCAGAGCCGTTTCAGCTGGAACTGTTACAGGGATGAAAACATGGAATTCTGGTAAATTTAGGTACGGATTTGGGAAGTGACAACATGTTCAAGAGAGGAAAGGGAAGTTAGAGATGAGACAGTAGTTTGTACAATGGTGGGGTCAAAGATTGGAGTTTTGAGGAGATAGGTGACGACAAATGTAAAGGAGAGAGTGACAACACCTGAAGAGAGAGAACTGTTAACAATATCAGCTAACATGGGGACCAGGAGAGGAAGTTGGATGGTCATCAGTTTAGTGGGAATAGGATCGAGGAGAAGGAGGTGGGTCTCATGGACAAGTTGAGCACGGAGAGGGCATGAGGGGAGATAGGACAAAAATTGGAGAAAGATGTGAGTTCAGGGCGAGGGAAGCAGGGAACTTTGGAGGAAAATGACCCAGTGGGCTTGCGTAAGGGAGGGATGCAGCAGAGATATCTGAATCAATGGTCTCAAATCAAAAATTCTTTAATAATGGGTGTTGACAGGATGTTCGACCAACTCCACCAGAATGGTCAAGTGAATATGGTGTCTTTCACTCAGACTTGGCCGCTCACCACGTCAGGCCTCAGCTAAAGTATTGTGTCCAATTCTGTCCACCACGCTTAAGGAAGGATGTCAACGGCTTGGAGAGGGTTTTCTACAATGGTACCAGGCTGAGGGACTTCAGTTAGGTGGAGCAGGTGGAACTGTTCTACTTGGAGCAGAGAGGGGAGATTTAGTAGAGGTGTTCAAAACCATGAATGGTTTTAATAGATTAAATAGAGTAAATAAGGAGAAACTGTTCCCACTGGCAGGAGGGTGGGTAACCAGAGGACACAGATTTAAGGTGATTGGCAAAAGAAGTAGAGGGGCAAATGAAGAGAATTTTGTTTGAGCAGTGAGTTGTTGTGATCTGGAACGCGCTGCCTGAAAGGGCGGTGGAAGCAGATTCAATAGTAACTTTCAAAAGGGGAATTGAATAAATACTTGAAGGGAAGAAAATTGCAGGGCTATGGGGCTGAATGGCCTCTTTCTGTGCCATAAGATTCTATGATTCTACATAATTATATAAGACCCCAAGCATTGTTTTAACTGACTGACTGATCCAATCCCCGATCCATGTGAATTTGTTTTTTTTGGTCACATTTCATTAAGTATTCCAGTGCTGTGTATCCGATGTCTGACCCTCATTACCACACTCAATGTCTCTTAACAGGGATCAAAGCTTAAGAATCACACAAAATACAGATAGAATATATTACACCACTTCATCTCAAGCTATAAATGCCTGGGTTAAAATTACAAGCTCTAATGGTGTTGCGATAAAATGGAAGGATATTTAGTTACTGCCAAGGAATAATCTGTCAGTCAGTCAGTGATTGCATCCTTTTCAAACCTGGACTTTTGAACTCGCAGCTCAAATTGGGATGTTTGCTACATTTACAGAGGCAGCAAAGCCACCGCCAGTCCTTTATAACCATAAACTGGACTGTATTATGCCATTGAGTCAGAGGGCCATGGGTTCATGCCCCACTCTAGGGTCTTGAGTACATAATCCAGCTCGATAACCCTCCGGGATCTCAGCGCTGCTCTAATTCTGGCTTCTTGTACATCCCAATTTTAATCGCTCAACCACTGGTGGCCGTGCCTTCAGCTACCAAAGCCCTACACTCGGGAATTTCCTCCCTAAACCTCTCTGCACCTCAATAACAGCTTGTATTTATATAGCACTTTTAACTAAATAAAACTTCCAATGGTGCTTCACAGGATTATTGTATAGCAAAATTTGACACTCAGCCACCGAGGGCAAATTGCCAAAAGCTTGGTCAATGAGGTAGGTTTCCAGGAGTGTCTTAAAGGAGGAAAGAGAGGCGGGAAGGGAAAAAGCTGAGCTCAATCCTATCTTCACCAGTGAACTTTCCAACAAAACAAAATGGTCACCATTAGAGCAAGACATTGTTGCAGCTCATGACTCTTTGCTCAGTAAGCCTATCGACCGAGTAGCTGAGCCAGGGAGCCCGGGAGGGTCCCAGGTCAGATTCCCATCAGTCTGTGCAGAGTTGAACTGCCCCTGAGCAGGTTGGTGGTGGGTGTTAAGTTGACCTCATTGCCCTAGAGCTAACGAGGGTGGGTGGAAAACACTGTCCACACCCCTTCTGGAAATGCTAGTGTGTGACAGGACATAGAATTGTGATTGAGTATAATACTGCCCTTGAAGGAATAGCCAATACTCATCGCTGAGACTCATGTGACTGTCTAGGAGAGGTACTGTTAATGCCAGCACCTGTCAGATCATAAGGTAGAAAGGAACTGAAGCAAATTACTGGAGATAATTGATCACATTTTTTTCTTCGCAAACCAACTTGATGCCTTGCAGCTTGTGTGAGACTCTGTGTGTATGCCACTGTGTGATTAACGCAGAAGATTAACACAGAATAATTAGTTCTTCACTGCATCCTATGCAAACTAGCAGCCGGTTCTGAAGTAGCAAGCATCCCATAATCAGGAAATGCAGCTTGTCGTTTACTCACGATTGGTGGAGATGAAGAAGGACCTTTGACCCATCCTTCCAGAATACAAAGCCTATCTTCTCCACATTTCAGCATCTTGCCGTTGCTCAACTGATTCTAGTGTCTGAGTCTCAACCAGCATTCCAAACAGCTATAAAATCACAGGGCATTTCACAGACTTACTGAGACTACTTTCCACCATCACAAGGCTGGAAGATGTTCATCCCTTTAATAACTGAGAAACAGATTACATAGAATTTTACAGCATAGAAAATTACAAGCTCTAATGGTGTTTATACTCCACCCACTTTACATCATCTCACCCTATCCGCCAGGGCCACTCAGCTCCTGACCTCATTACAGCCTTGGTTCAAACATGGACAAAAGAGCTGAACTCAAGAGGTGAGGTGAAAGTGACTGCCCTTGACATCAAGGCAGCATTTGACCGAGTATGGCATCAAGGAGCCCTAGCAAAACTGAGGTCAATAGGAATCAGGGGGAAAACCCTCCACTGGCTGGAGTACCTAGTGCAAAGGAAGATGGTTGTGGTTGTTGGAGGTCAATCATCTCAGCTCCAGGACATCACTGCAGGAGTTCCTCAGGGTAGTGTCCTAGGCCCAACCATCTTCAGCTGCTTCATCAATGACCTTCCTTCAATCATAAGGTCAGAAGTGGGGATGTTCGCTGATGATTGCACCATGTTCAGCACCATTCACAACTCCTCAAATACTGAAGCAGTCTGTGTAGAAATGCAGCAAGACCTGGACAATATCCAGGCTTGGGCTGATAAGTGGCAAGTAACATTTGCGCCACACAAGTGCCAGGCAATGACCATCTCCAACAAGAGAGAATCTAACCGTCTCCCCTTGACATTCAATGGCATTACCATCGCTGAATCCCCCACTATCAACATCCTAGGGGCTACCATTGACCATAAACTGAACTGGAGTAGCCATATAAATACCTTGGCTACAAGAGCAGGTCAGAGGCCAGGAATCCTGAGGCGAGTAACTCACCTCCTGACTTCCTAAAGCCTGTCCACCATCTACAAGGCACAAGTCAGGAGTGTGATGGAATACTCACCACTTGCCTGGATGGGTGCAGCTCCAACAACACTCAAGAAGCTCGACACCATCCAGGACAAAGCAACCCGCTTGATTGGCGCCCCATCTACAAACATTCACTCCCTCCACCACCGACGCACAGTGGCAGCAGTGTGTACCATCTACAAGATGCACTGCAGCAACGCACCAAGCCTCCTTAGACAGCACCTTCCAAACCCGCAACCTCTACCAACTAGAAGGACAAGGGCAGCAAATGCATGGGAACACCACCACCTGCAAGTTCCCCTCCAAGTCACACACCATCCTGACTTGGAACCATATCGCCGTTCCTTCACTGTCGCTGGGTCAAAATCCTGGAACTCCCTTCCTAACAGCACTGTGGGTGTACCTACCCCACATGGACTGCGGTGGTTCAAGAAGGCAGCTCACCACCACCTTCTCAAGGGCAATTAGGGATGGGGAATAAATGCTGGCCTGGCCAGCGACGCCCACATCCCATGAATGAAAACCCTATCAGTATATCCTTCTATTCCTTTCTCCCTCGTGTGTTTATCCAGCTTCCTCTTTAATGATTTTATGCTCTTCACCTCAACTACTGCTTGTGGTGGCGGGTTCCACATTCTAACCACTCTCTCAGTTTCTCCTGAATTCCCTATTGGATTTATTAGTGACTGTCTTATATTTATGAATCCTACTTTTGGTTTCCCCCCCACAAGAGGAAACATCTTCTCTTCGTCTGCCCTATCAAAACCCCTTCATAATTTTAAAGACCTCTATCAGGGTCACTCCTCAGTCTCCACTTTTCTAAAAAAAAAGAGTCCCAGTCTGCTCAAACTTTCCTGAGATTTAACCTCTCAGGTCTGGTATCATTCTTGTAAAGCTTTTTGCACTTTCTCCAGTACCTCTATATCCTTTCTGGTCATGTGGAGACCAGAACTATGCACAGTGTGGTCTAACCACAGCTCTACATAAATTTCATTTAACTTCATTGCTTTCGAATGTTGCCCTTCTAGAAATGAAACCAAGTGCTTTGCTTGCACTTTTATGGCATAGTTAAGTATATTTTGATGCCAAATGGCCTCCTTCTGTGCCCCATTATGACTCGATGTCAGATCCAGGCTCCTATAGTTTGAATTTGTGGAAACCATAGCAAAGCATAAATTCATCGCAAACGCCAGCCATAATAGTCGGAAAGCAATGAAAATGTGAAGTCATTTGAATATTTCTGGCGCAATGTGTTACAATCTTGGCTGTTTCTCCTTCATTTTTAAAAGCCCGTGCCCCCAGTTTGTGGTTGAGGAGCATCAGACCCTCCAACTCAGTGAGTTGGGAGTGTGGGGGTGGAGTGTGGGGGTTGAGGCAGTGAACAGTCAGGGATGGGAGCAGACCCCTACCCACAGGGAGAGAGTGAGAATGGAAGACAAGACATGTTGTGACTGGGCTATTCCTTCATGGGTTGAAGGCAAGTTGAGTGCAGCATAATGTGCATTCTGTAGACTTTGAACAAAGTAAGTGTCCCAGGGTGTTTCACCACAGAGAAACAGAGATTAAGTGGCAATGGGTTAAGGAAATAGAACTTTAAAGGAGCTATTGTAGTTTCTCTTGGCAAACAGTGTGAAGTAGTGAATGGATTCACTGATTAATTACCAGTCTGGTGTGTTTGTCATTTTTGTGTCTTCACACTCTTCCCTAGGAGAACAATGTGAAGTAATGGAAGGATTTGTAGGTTGACAAACAGTCTAATAGGTCATAATCATCTTTATGTATCCATGGGTTCCCACAATCTGCATGAGGAGGAAGGGTGTCACTCACACCCACCAGATGCAAGTATCCCACTGGATGTCAGTCCAGAATTCAGAACTGGAGCTCTAGTCTTGGCAGGACTATATGGAGTGAGGTGTAAACCCTCCACCTTCTGACTCAGGAGGTGGAGGATGCGACCGTTGAGCCACAGACGCCCTCAAATTTTGAAAGAGCTGAGAATGGTAGAGAAGTGTAAAGGGAGGGGGATACTGCTCACCTTCATCAAATTCTTCTGATTCAGGCACAACTCCACCTCGACAAACTGAGAAACTCAATCCTTTTCTTTTTCTCTCTTCTCCAACAGCTTTGAAAAGCAGCTACACCTGCAACATCTGTAATGTGATCCTGAACTCCGTGGAACAGTTTCACGCTCACCTACAGGGCTCCAAGCACCAGAGCAAGTAGGCAAAGGTTTTTAAACAACTTATCAATCGGCAAGCAAATAGTACTTACATTCAACAGAATTATATATAGCAGATACCCGGGAGTGAGTTACAGACTGGAATCTAATCGAGGGGTTCGGATGGTTTATATATAGAATAACAGATACCCAGGAGTGAGTTACAGACTGGAATCTAATCGAGGGGTTCAGATGGTTTATTATATAGAAGAACAGATACCCGGGAGTGAGTTACAGGCTGGAATCTAATCAAAGGGTTCAGGTGGTTTATTTATAGAATAATAGATAGCCGGGAGTCAGTTACAGACTGGAATCTAATCGAGGGATTTGGGTGGTTTATATATAGAATAACAGATAACGAGGAATGAGTTACAGACCGAAATCTAATCGAGGGGTTCGGGTGGTTTATATATAGAATAACAGATAGCCAGGAGTGAGTTACAGACTGAAATCTAATCGAGGGGTTCAGGTGGTTTATATATCGTTAACAGATACCCAGGAGTGAATTACAGACTGGAATCTAATCGAGGGGTTCGGGTGGTTTATATATAGAATAACAGATACCCGGGAGTGAGTTACAGACTGGAATCTAATCGAGGGGTTCGGGTGGTTTATATATAGAATAACAGATACCCGGGAGTGAGTTACAGACTGGAATCTAATCGAGGGGTTCGGATGGTTTATATATAGAATAACAGATACCCGGGAGTGAGTTACAGACTGGAATCTAATCGAGGGGTTCGGATGGTTTATATATAGAATAACAGATACCCGGGAGTGAGTTACAGACTGGAATCTAATCGAGGGGTTCGGATGGTTTATATATAGAATAACAGATACCCAGGAGTGAATTACAGACTGGAATCTAATCGAGGGTTTCGGGGGGGTTTATATATAGAATAACAGATACCCGGGAGTGAGTTACAGACTGGAATCTAATCGAGGGGTTTGGATGGTTTATATATAGAATAACAGATACCCGGGAGTGAGTTACAGACTGGAATCTAATCGAGGGGTTCAGATGGTTTATATATAGAATAACAGATACCCGGGAGTGAGTTACAGACTGGAATCTAATCGAGGGGTTCGGATGGTTTATATATAGAATAACAGATACCCGGGAGTGAGTTACAGACTGGAATCTAATCGAGGGGTTCAGATGGTTTATATATAGAATAACAGATACCCGGGAGTGAGTTACAGACTGGAATCTAATCGAGGGGTTCAGATGGTTTATATATAGAATAACAGATACCCGGGAGTGAGTTACAGGCTGGAATCTAATCGAGGGGTTCAGGTGGTTTATTTATAGAATAATAGATACCCGGGAGTGAGTTACAGACTGGAATCTAATGGAGGGATTTGGGTGGTTTATATATAGAATAACAGATAACGAGGAATGAGTTACAGACTGAAATCTAATCGAGGGGTTCGGTTGGTTTATATATAGAATAACAGATCGCCAGGAGTGAGTTACAGACTGGAATCTAATTGAGGGATTTGGGTGGTTTATTTATAGAACAGATACCCAGGAGTGAATTACAGACTAGAATCTAATCCACGGATTTGGGTGGTTTATAAATAGAATTATAGATAGCCAGGAGTGAGTTACAATCCAGAATCTAATCCAGGGATTTGTGTGGTTTATATATAGAATTACAGATAGCCAGGAGTGAGTTACAGTCCAGATTCTAATCCAGAGATTTGGGTGGTTTATATATAGAATTACAGATAGCCAACAGTGAGTTACAGACCAGAACCTAATTGAGGGGTTCAGGTGGTTTACATATCAAAGAACAGATACCCAGGAGTGAGTTACAGACAGGAATTTAATCGAGGGATTTGGGTGGTTTATTTATAGTATAACAGATACCCGGGAGTGAGGTGCAACTGGAATCTAATCGAGGGGATCAGGTGGTTTATATTGTGCTGCCAGCACTAAGGCCAATCGGGTCCTGAAGTACCCCATGAACAAGTAACAGGATCTGGCAATAAAAATTGTCTCGCGAGAAATCAGCAAGTCTTTCATTTGCTGCATGCTTGCCTTTTTTTGCAGCCTGGTGGAGAATGTGCTGTTGTATATCTTTCTGGTAGAAAATGGGGGAAATATCTTGAACAGCAACTACTTCTCTAGGACACTTTGTACCTCGGTTGTGGGTTGGTAGCTTTGGCCTTGTGACCTAATTGATTAAACAGCTGCCCAGTGGCATTTGGCCCAGTTTCTTGTGATTGAATCAATGATTCCTGATTGTTGCAGATTTTGCTCCAGGCAACCAAGGAACCAGGGTCAAGGCAACAAGAAAACAAATTAATCACAGCCCTTGACTTTAAAAAATTATATAAATTTTTTTACAGTAGCAATTTTAAGCTGTCCCTTAGATGTACTTGCTCTAATTTCCTGCATTTGGTAAAATAGCTGTCAAGTGTTTCTTCAACTATGTGTCACTTAGTGGCAAGTGATTGGTTGTGCAGTTTATCCACAGGTGATGATCATTTAGATAATATTGAGTTTTGGAGAACTCTTTTTTTTTGTAAGAACTGTATTCCTTGGGGGGAGTAATTATTGTGTCATTGATCTACCCAATTTAAACACAGTTGGAATGGTTTTTGTTGGAACATATCCCATTGAGGCCTGCTGCAGCTGCCTCTTCAACATCCTGTGTCTGTCCTCAAGAACAAACAAAGAAAGAACAAAGAACAGTACAGCACAGGAACAGGTCATTCGGCCCTCCAAGCCTGCGCTGATCTTGATGCCTGCCTAAACTAAAACCTTCTGCACTTCCGGGGACCGTATCCCTCTATTCCCATCCTATTCATGTATTTGTCAAGATGTCTCTGAAACGTCGCTATCGTACCTGCTTCCACCATCTCCCCCGGCAGCAAGTTCCAGGCACTCACCACCCTCTGTGTAAAGAACTTGCGTTCTTGAAACAAAGAACTTGAGGTTCACACAAAATACAACAGAATAACAACAACTTGCATTTATATAGCACTTTTAACAGAGCAGTGTGCCAAGGCACTTTACAAGAGCATTATCAATAAAATTTTGACAATGAACCACAGAAGGAAACATCAGGACAAGGTGACTAAAACCTTGTTAAAGAGGTAGGTTTTAAGGAGTGTCTTAAAGGAGCAAGGTAGAGAGGCAGAGAGGGTTAGGGAGAGAATTCCAGAGCTTAGGACCTCAGCAGCTGAAAGCACAGCCACCAATGTTGGAGTGATTTCAATCAGGGCTGCATAAGATGCCAGAGTTAGAGGAGCACAGAGATCTCGAAGACTTGCAGGGCTGAAAGAGTTTACAAAGAAAATGAGGAGCACGATTTTAAAACTGAGACTTTGACAGACTGGGAGCGAGTGTAGGTCTGTCCGCAGAGGGGTGATAGGTGATTGGGAGCAAGTTCTGATAATGGGCAGCAGTGTTTGGGATGAGCACAAGTTTATATAGAGTTGAAAGTGGGAGGCCAGCCAAGAGAACACTGGAATAGTCAAGTCTAGAGGTAATAAAGGCACGGGTGAGGGTTTCAGCAGCAGATGAGCTAAGGCCGGGTCAAAGTTGGGCAATGTTATAGAGGTGGGAGTAGGTGGTCTTAGTGATGGCGTTGACATTGGTTGAAAGCTCATGCTGAGGTCAAACACAATGGCAAGGTTGCAGACAGTCTGGTTCATCTTCAGACAGTATCCAGGGGAGGGATGGAAATAGTGATGAAGAAACGGAGTTTGTGACAGGACGATGGCTTTTGTCTTCACAATATTTAGTTGGAGCAAATTTCTGCTCATCCAATACTGGATGTCAGACAAGAAACATGACAAATCAGAGACAATGGAGGAGTCAAGAGATGTAGTGATGAGGTAGAGCTGTGTGTCATCAGCGTACATGTGGAACCTGATGTATTTTTGGGTGATGTCAGCAAAGGCAGCAGGTAGATGATAAAATAGAATTTTCAGGTATCAGTCATGGCTCCATGGTTGCAGTTTCATTGCCTGCTCACATCTCTCCACCAGTAGAGTCCCCAGTCCTGCAGATTACCAGCCTTGCCTCAGCAGGTAGCAGTCTTGTTTCCGAGTTAGCAAGTTATGGATTTAAGCCCCACTCTAGAGACTTGAGGATCCTGGCTGACATTTCAGTGCAGTCCCACGCACACGAATCATTTTGATGCCGCTATGATATTCCTCCTGGACTTTGCTCGCATCAATACCCTGGAGATTAATCTGTAATTCCTAGAGACTCCAGCATAACCCTGAAAGATTGGCAACCCTTGTGCCCTCTCAGGTGGGTGCCAAAGATCACACAAGTAGCAATTCAAAGAGCAAGTGAGTTCTCCCTGGTGTCCTGTTCAATATTTATCCCAAAACCAACATCAGTAAAACGGAACATTTGGTCGGTGATCACATTGCTGTTTGTGGGAGCTTGCTGTGCACAAGTTGGCTGCTGTGATTCCCAACAACAGCGACTACACTTCAAAAGTACTTCATTGGCTGTGAAGCACTTGGAGGCGCCCTGAAGTCATGAAAGGTGCAATAGAAATGCAAGCCTTTCTTTATAGGTTCACAAATCTCTCCCCAACAACGTTGAGTGCCTGAAGTCTGTTTAGTTGTTCATTCAGATGAAAGTTCATCTCATTTCCTCTCTCTTATGTCCCTGAGTTTTGTACAAAGCCAAAGTCTATCATCTTACAGATGATTTGTCTCTCACCTCTGTGCCAGTGGCAGTGATGTTAAAAGAGGCAAGAAAGTTAGTTCCAGAAGCTTCAGTGTTTAGCTCAGTTCCATAGAGGAGGCCACTTGGCCCCTACTGCCTGTGGGAAAGGATTTATGACCTGGCCAACATTCCACCTTCAACCAGCACCAGAAAATAAAGTAATTCACTGGTTATTTATCTCACTGCTGTTTATAGGACATTGCTGTTCGTGAGGGCTGACCCATTCAGCCTAAACAACACTGACTGTGCTTCAAAGTAATTCATTGTGTGAAGTAATTTGGGACATGCTGGGAGATTGGTGTTGTCAACCCTCCAGGGCTGAGGATTAATCTCCAGGACACAACTGTGAGCAGAGCTGGGAGATTAAGATCATAGTGGCATTAAAAAAATATGTTTTGCAATGTTCTTTGAGTGCTCCTCTTTGTTAGTTATAAAAAATATTGAACATAGGGAAGGAAGACTGACTGACAGTCAAGAATCATCCAATCCAAGAGTCTGCTAGCTTTCCAATTGGAGTGGGAAGGCAGGGACGACCATGTTGGGCGACCAGTGACAGGAGCGTGGGGGGTAGGGTAAGTGGAGGCAGGAGGTCATGTGATGAAATCTCCAGGAATACGTCCAACAAGAGTTGGCCCCCCCTGTGGGAGACACCTGGAGCTGTTATATAAGGACAACATTCTCTCCCTGAAATAAGTCTGTTCCACTCGGCGACAGATTTCATTTGGCACCTGCTGCCTTTCTCTGTGCATTTGCAGCTCAGGGGAGTCTTCACTAGAAAGTTCTGCACATGAGAAACTCAAAGGCAGACGGGTCCCTTTGTGCACAAGCTCTCTATCACGCTGAGCTCGTCTCGTTCAAACCAGTTGCTATTCACAGGTTCTCCACTGAGATTTAAGTGCTCTCTGTATGTGAGAAGCAAAATGCCATTCAGCCCCTGAAGGAGAGCTTTGTGTTAAAGAAAACGCCAGTGATTTTATTAAAATATCTCTTTTTGATCGATTGCCTGACATTTCCGGAACTGTCACGCCTCCCAAAGTGCTGACTCTAGGGGGGGTGTTGAGGAAACAAGAAAATACACATTGAAAAGGATAAAGGCCATCAAGGGCTTTGAGAGAATGATACAGGAATGGTCAGCGAAGTAGTATGCATACAAACATTGATAAAATAAAGGCAGGAAAGAACAACGAGAAGGTGCTCACTGGTGGTGAGACCGGGGACTATCAACAGGCAAGTAATGTTTCATCCGTAACATTGCCCATCTCCTGCCCTGCCTCAGTTCATCTCCTGATGAAACACTCATCATGCCTTTATTATCTCTAATCTCATCTTGTGACCAGCCTCCCATCTTCCACCCTACATAAACTTGAGCTCATCCAAAACTCTACTGCCCTGTATCCTAATTCGCACCAAGTCCCATTCACCCATAAACATAGAAACATAGAAAATAGGAGCAGGAGTAGGCCATTCGGCCCTTCAAGCCTGCACCACCATTCAATACGATCTTGGCTGATCGTCCAAACTCAGTACCCTGTTCCTGCTTTCTCCCCGTATCCCTTGATTCCTTTAGCCCTAAGAACTATATCTAACTCTTACTTGAATATATTTAATGATTTGGCCTCAACTGCTTTCTGTGGTAGAGAATTCCACAGGTTCACTACTCTCTGGGTGAAGAAATCCCTCCTCAGCTCAGTCCTAAATGGCTTATCCCTTATCCTTAGACTGTGACCCCTGGTCCTAGACTCACCCGCCATCGGGAACATCCTTCCTGCATCTAGTCTGTCCAGTCCTGTTAGAATTTTGTAGGTTTCGATGAGATCCCCTCTCATTCTTCTAAACTCTAGCGAATACAAGCCGAATCTACCCAATCTCTCTTCATACGTCAGTCCTGCCATCCCAGGAATCAATCTGGTGAACCTTCGCTGCACTCCCTCCATAGAAAGAGCATCTTTCCTCAGATAAGGAGACCAAGACTGCACACAATATTCCAGATGTGGTCTTACCAAGGCCTTGTATAATTGCAGCAAGACATCCTTGCTCCTGTACTCGAATACACTCGCTATGAAGACCAACATACCATTTGCCTTCTTAACTGCCTGATGCACCTGCATGCTTACTTTCAGCGACTGGTGTACAAGGACACCCAGGTCTCGCTGCACCTCCCCCTTTTCCAATCTATCGCCGTTCAAATAATAATCTGCCTTTCTGTTTTTGCCACCAAAGTGGATAACCTCACATTTATCCACATTATACTGCATCTGCCATGTATTTGCCCATTCACACAACCTGCCCAAATCACACTGGAGCTTCTCTGCATCCTCCTCACAGCTCACACTCCCACCCAGCTTTGTGTCGTCTGCAAACTTGGATATATTACACTTAATTCCCTCATCTATATCATTAATATATATTGTGAATAGCTGGGGTCCTAGCACCGATCCCTGCGGTACCCCACTAGTCACTGCCTGCCACTCGGAAAAAGACCCGTTTGTTCCTACTCTTTGTTTCCTGTCTGCCAACCAGTTCTCTATCCATGTCAGTACCTTACCCCCAATCCCATGTGCTTTAATTTTGCACACTAATCTCTTATGTGGGACATTATCGAAAGCCTTCTGAAAGTCCAAATACATCACATCCACTGGTTCTCCCTTATCTATTCCACTATTTACATCCTCCTACACATAAACCATCTGCTCACTGTCTTACATTGGCCCATGGTCTGGCAACATCATAATTTTAAAATTCTCATCCTTGTTTTGCAATCCCTCCAAGGCCTCGCTCCCTCCCTATCTCTGTAACCTCCTCCAGCCCCACAACCCTCCTGGAGCTCTGCACCCCTCCAATTCGAGCCTCTTTCCCATCTCCAATTTTAATCACTTCACTGTTGGTAGGTGTACCTTCAGCTACCTGGGCCATCAGCTCTGAAATTCCCTTCCTAAACCTCGCCACCTCTCTACTATGCTCCCTTCTTCAGGGGAGGCAGTGGCGTAGTGGTATTGTCACAGGACTAGTAACCCAAAGACCCAGGGTATTGCTCTGGGGACATGGGTTCGAATCCCACCACAGCAGAAGGTGGAATTTGAATTCAATTAATAAATCTGGAATTAAAAAGCTAGTCTAATGATGGCCATGAAACCATTGTCGATTGTTGTAAAAACCCATCTGGTTCACTAATGTCCTTTAGGGAAGGAAATCTGCTGTCATTACCTAGTCTGGCTTACATTGACTCTTACATGCCCTCGGAAACGGCCTAGCAAGCCACTCAGTTGTATCTAACCACTACGAAGTCAATAAAAAGGAATGAAACCGGACGGACCACCCGGCATCGACCTAGGCACAGGAAGTGACAACAGCAAACCCAGCTCTGTCGACCATGCAATGTCCTCCATACTAACATCTGGGGGCTTGTGCCAAAGTTGGGAGAGCTGTCCCACTGATTAGTCAAGCAACAGCCTGACATAGTCACACTCACGGAATCATACCTGACAATGTCCCAGACTCTGCAATCACTATCCCTGGGTATGTCCTGTCCCACCAGCAGGACAAACCCAGCAGAGGTGGCGGCACAGTGGTATATAGTAGGGAGGGAGTTGACCTGGCTGGGAGTCCTCAACATCGGCTCTGGACCCCATGAATTCTCATGGCATCAGATCAAACATGGACAAGGAAACCTCCTGCTGATTACCACCTACCGCCCTCCCTCAGCTGATGAGTCAGTACTCCTCCATGTTGAACAGCACTTGGTGAAGCACTGAGGGTGGCAAGGGCAGAGAATGTACCCTTGGTGGGGGACTTCAATGTCCATCACCAAGAGTGGCTCGGTAGCACCACTACTGACCGAGCTGGCCGAGTCCTAAAGGACATATCTGCTAGACTGGGTATGCGGCAGGTGGTGAGGGAACCAACAAAAGGGGAAAACATACTTGACCTCGTCCTCACCAATCCGCCTGCCGCAGATGCATCTGTCCATGACAGTATTGGTAGGAGTGACCACTAAGTCCTTGTGGAGGCGAAGTCCTGCCTTCACATTGAGGATACCCTCCATCATGTTGTGTGGCACTATCACTGTGCTAAATGGGATAGATTTCGAACAGATCTAGCAATGCAAAACTGGGCATCCATGAGGAGCTGTGGGCCATCAGCAGCAGCAGAATTATACCCAACCACAATCTGTAACCTCATGGCCCGGCATATCCCCCACTCTACCATTACCATCAAGCCAGGAGACCAACCCTGGTTCAATGAAGAGTGCAGGAGGGCATGCCAGGAGCAGCACCAGACATACCTCAAAATGAGGTGTCAACCAGGTGAAGCTACAACCCAGGACTACTTGCATGCCAAACTGCATAAGCAGCATGCGATAGACAAATCTAAGCGATCCCATAACCAACGGATCAGATCTAAGCTCTGCAGTCCTGCCACATCCAGCCGTGAATGGTGGTGGACAATTAAAACAACTAACTGGAGGAGGTGGCTCCACAAATATCCCCATCCTCAGTGATGGGGGAGCCCAGCACATCAGTGCGAAAAATAAGGCAGAAGCATTTGCAACAATCTTCAGCCAGAAGAGCCGAGTTGATGATCCATCTCGGCCTCCTCCTGAAGTCCCCAGCATCACAATGCCAAACTTCAGACAATTTGATTCACTCCGCGTGATATCAAGAAACAACTGAAGGCACTGGATACTGCAAAGGCTATGGGCCCTGACAATCTTCCAGCAATAGTAATGAAGACCTGTGCTCCAGAACTTGCCACGCCCCTCACCAAGCTGTTCCAGTACAGCTACAACACTGGCATCTACCCTGCAATGTGGAAAATTGCCCAGGTATGTCCTGTACACAAAAAGCAGTACAAGACCAACCCGGCCAATTACCGCCCCATCGGCCTACTCACAATCATCAGTAAAGTGATGGAAGGTGTCAACAACAGTGCTATCAAGCGGCACTTGCTTAGTGATAACCTGCTCAGCGACGCTCAGTTTGGGTTCCGCCAGGGCCACTCAGCTCCTGACCTCATTACAGCATGGTTCAAACATGGACAAAAGAGCTGAACTCAAGAGGTGAGGTGAGAGTGACTGCCCTTGACATCAAGGCAGCATTTGACCGGGTATGGCATCAAGGAGCCCTAGCAAAACTGGAGTCAATGGGAATCAGGGGGAAAACCCTCCGCTGGCTGGAGTCGTAGCTAGCACAAAGGAAGATGGTTGTGGTTGTTGGAGGTCAATCATCTGAGCTCCAGGACATCACTGCAGGAGTTCCTCCAGGTCGTGTCCTAGGCCCAACCATCTTCAGCTGCTTCATCAATGACCTTCCTTCAATCATAAGGTCAGAAGTGGGGATGTTCGCTGATGATTGCACAATGTTCAGCACCATTCGCGACTCCTCAGATACTGAAGCAGTCCCTGTAGAAATGCAGCAAGACCTGGACAATATCCAGGCTTGGGCTGATAAGTGGAAAGTAACATTCGCACCACACAAGTGCCAGGCAATGACCATCTCCAACAAGAGAGAATCTAACCATCTCCCCTTGACATTCAATGGCATTACCATCGCTGAATCCCCCACTATCAACATCCTAGGGGCTACCATTGACCATAAACTGAACTGGAGTAGCCATATAAATACCGTGGCTACAAGAGCAGGTCAGAGGCTAGGAATCCTGAAGCGAGTAACTCACCTCCTGACTCTCCAAAGTCTGTCCACCATCTACAAGGCACAAGTCAGGAGTGTGATGGAATACTCTCCACTTGCCTGGATGGGTGCAGCTCCAACAACACTCAAGAAGCTCGACACCATCCACGACAAAGCAGCTCACTTGATTGGCACCCCATCTACAAACATTCATTCCCTCCATCACTGATGCACAGTGGCAGCAGTGTGTACCATCTACAAGATGCACTGCAACAATGCACCAAGGCTCCTTAGACAGCACCTTCCAAACTCGCGACCTCTACCATATAGAAGGACAAGGGCAGCAAATGCATGGGAACAACACCACCAGCAAGTTCCTCTCCAAGTCACACACCATCCTGACTTGGAACTATATCGCCGTTCCTTCACTGTCGCTGGGTCAAAATCCTGGAACTCCCTTCCTAACAGCACTGTGAGTGTACCTTCCTCACATGGACTGCAGCGATTCAAGAAGGCAGCTCACCACCACCTTCTCAAGGGCAATTAGGGATGGGCAATAAATGCTGGCCTGGCCAGTGACGCCCACATCCCATGAATGAATAAAAAAAAAAGATACCTCTTAAAACCTACCTCTTTGACCAAGCTTTTGGTCACCTGTCCTAATATCACCTCATGTGGCTCAGTGTCAAAATTGCTTTCATAATCACTTTTGTGAAGCACTTTGGGATGTTTTACTCCATTAAAGGTACTATATAAATGCAATAAAAACAAGAAATGCTGGAACCACTCAGCAGGTCTGGCAGCATCTGTGGAAAGAGAAGCAGAGTTAACGTTTCGGGTCAGTGACCCTTCATCGGAACTGCAAGTTGTGTTGTTGTTGCATCCCTTCTAGGGGGTATGAGATGTTCTTGAAGGACATCCCCAAATAAGAATACAAAATTCAAGTTTTGGACAGACTTGAGCTTTATCAAATGTTGAGGAGAAAAGAAGTGCCAGGTGAAAAGAAGGAACCAATTTTCTGGAAGGAGTTTTCAGAGAATTATTTAGAACCACATGTAATGTCCAGCACAGAAACAGGCCATTCAGCCCAACTGCTCCATGCTGGTGTTTATACTCCACATGAGCCTCCTCTCACCCTACTTCTCCTCACCCTATCAACATATCCTTCTATTCCTTTCTTCCTCATGTGTTTTTCTAGTTTGCACTTTATGCTATTTATGCTATTCACCTTAACTCTTCCTTGTGGTAGCAAGTTCCATATTCTCACCATTCTCTTGGTAAAGAAGTTTCTCCTGAGTTCCCGATTGGAGTTATTAGGTACTGTCTTATATTTATGGTCCTTAGTTTTGGTCTCCTCCCACAAGTGGAAACATCTTCCTTATGTCTACCCTATCAAACCCCTTCATAATTTTGTACAACTCCATTGGGTCATCCTTCAGCCTTCTCCTTTCAATCTTTCTGCGATGGAGGACCAACAGAAATTCCATTTGAGGTCAGAGGGTAATCAAGCAAAAAAGAAAGTTTGCATTTATGAAGTAGGGTGGGAGGAGGCTCATGTGGAGCATAAACACTGGCATGGACTACTTGGGCCGAATGGCCTGTTCCTGTGCTGCAAATACTATGTAATTCACAATGAGTGGTCAGTAAGTCATACACAGCATAGCATCACTAAAGCAGATTATCTGGTCATTATCACTTTGCTGTTTGTGGGAGCTTGCTGTGCACAATTTGACTGCTGCATTTCCTACATCACAACAGTACCTACACTTCAAAAGTACTTCATTGGCCATAAAGCGCTTTGGACATCCTGAAGTTGTGAAAGGCGCTATAGAAATGCAAGTTCTTTCTTAGTGTGGACAGGGAATTCTACCAGAGAATGGGTTATGGAGTTAGGTCACAGATTATCCATGATCAGATTGAATGGCAGAACAGGCTTGAGGGGCTGAATGGCCTCCTCCTGTTCCTATTCTCCTATCATGGCAAAGCCCATCGTGCCTGTGCCAGCTCTTTGAAAGAGCTATCCAATTAGTCCCACTCCCTCTGCTCTTTCCCCATAACCCTGCGCATTTTGAGTGTATATCCACTATTGAATCAGCCTCCACTGCCCTGTTATGAGTGTATTCCAATCATAACATCTCCTCATCCACTCCTCACCCCCCCCCCCCCCCCTCCCCGCACCACCACCCCCACTCTGCTACTTTTGCCAATTATCTTAAATCTCTGTCTGATTACTGACCCTCCTGCCAGTGGAAACAGTTCCTCCTTATTTACTCTAATTAAAACCCCTCAAGTAAATCTCCCCATAACCTCTGCTCGAGGGAGAACAATCTCTCTGGATAACTGAAACCCTTCACCCATTCATTGGGTTGTTTCAAATAGTAATTTAATAATTTAGACTGCAATGACTTTGAGCTTCTCAATCTTCAGCTCTTTCACTAAAAGTGAGTGCTTTGAGCCAAGTCTGCTATTCTCATGTCTGCACAGGTAATCTGCTTGTTTTCCAGGAAAGGGAATGAAGAAGAGATTGTCCATTCAGTAATTTGTATATTTAATGTTCTTTGTGCATTATTCAGTTGGGGAGGCCTCCCATAGGCATATTTCCATTATCCTGGCAGTGATGTAGCACAGAGGCAGACTCGTGCTGTCTCTCAGTTCCACTTAGTCAATGGTTTAAATGGGAGCTGGCAGTAGTGCACAGCAGGTCATTCAGTGTCTGAAATGGGAAGATAGGTCAGCTCAAAGAGTGAATAAAATGTTCAGCGTGTTCTCCTGAACCGACTCACAGAAGCTGACGTTCTTCAATGAGATAGTTGAGGGCCTTTCCGTATCCCCAGCAGCACAGATAGATTGCTGATTAGTTGACAGCAACAACTTGCATTTATATAGTGCCTTTAACGTAATAAAATGCCCAAGGAGCTTCACAGGGACGACTGTCAAACAACATTTGACACTGAGCCTCAAAGGGAGATATTAGGGCAGGAAACCAAAAGCTTTCACAAGGAATAGTAAAATTGATACAGCATGGAAATAGGCCATTTTTTTGTTATTCGTTTCTGGGGATATAGCCAGCATTTATTGCCCATCCCTAATTGCCCTTGAGAAGGTGGTGGTGAGCCACCTTCTTAAACCACTGTAGTCCATGTGGGGTAGGGACACACACAGTGCTGTTAGGAGGGAAGTTCCAGGATTTTGACCCAATGACAGTGAAGGAACGGCAATAGAGTTCCAAGTCAGGATGGTGTGTGGCTTGGAGGGGAACTTGCAGGTGGTGGTGTTCTCATGTATCTGCTGCCCTCGTCCTTCTAGTTGGTAGAGGTTGCGGGTTTGGAAGGTGCTGTCTAAGGAGCCTTGATGCATTGCTGCAGTGCATCTTGTAGATGGTACACACTGCTATCACTGTGCATCGGTGGTGGAGGGAGTGAATGTTTGTGGATGGAGTGCCAATCAAGTGAGCTGCTTTGTCGTGGATGGTGTTGAGCTTCTTGAGTGTTGTTGGAGCTGCACCCATCCAGGCAATTGGAGAGTATTCCATCACACTCCTGACTTGTGCCTTGTAGATGGTGGACAGACTTTGGGGAATCAGGAAGTGAGTTACACACTTCAGGAATCCTAGCCTCTGACCTGCTCTTGTAGCCATGGTATTTATATGGCTACCCCAGTTCAGTTTCTGGTAAATGGTAGCCCCTAGGATGCTGATTGTGGGGGATTCAGCAGTGGTAATGCCATTGAATGTCAAGGGGAGATGGTTAGATTCTCTCTTGTTGGAGATGGTCATTGCCTGGCACTTGTGTGGCGCGAATGTTACTTGTCACTTATCAGCCCAAGCCTGGATATTGTCCAGGTCTTGCTGCATTTCTACAGGGACTGCTTCAGTATCTGAGGAGTCGCGAATGGTGCTGAACATTGTGCAATCATCAGCGGACATCCCCACTTCTGGCCTTATGATTGAAGGAAGGTCAATGAAGCAGCTGAAGTTTGCAACTCCTGCAGTGATGTCCTGGAACTGTGATGAATGACCTCCAACAACTTCAACCATCTTCCTTTGTGATAGGTACGACTCCAACCAGAGGAGAGTTTTCCCCGATTGCCATTGACTCCAGTTTTGCTAGAGCTCCTTGATGCCACACTCTGTCAAATGCTGCCTTGATGTCAAGGGCAGTCACTCTCACCTCGCCTCTTGAGTTCAGCTCTTTTGTCCATGTTTGTACCAAGGTTGTAATGAGGTCAGGAGCTGAGTGGCCCTGGTGGAACCCAAACTGTGTGTCACTGAGCAGGTTATTGCTAAGCAAGCACCACTTGATGTTAGAGAAATCTCCAAGCCTGTTTGTGAAGAAGAGACTAGGATGCTTTCGTGGAGATTGTTTATTGCTTGTCACAGAGCTTACTTCTGCTCTACAAACAACACAACTAGCCAGTGCTGGCGGGATCTTCTTTATATATACACGTTTGAATACAATTAACTAGTTAACATTCAACACCTGTTCACCCTATTATCTTGAAGTACCAGGTATTTAACATCCATTAACAGAACTTCAGACCCTAACAGATTCCCCCTTCTTTAAATTAAATACATATATATTGTTACGACCAACCACTCCAGTCAAAGCCCCCAATCAAAATATACGATTCTGATTGTGGTGGGAGAAACGCACTGTTAATTCAATCCCGTCCCTCCACAGATCGCCTAACATATCATTTTAAACTTTCCAAATTAAAGAAAGACCAAGCCAAATTGTACCTTCGAATGAGGCTAAACAAACCAGGTGACTTTAAATCAACAAATTAACTATTTAATTCAAAGAACTAAATTCTTAAACACTACTAAGATATAAAGAACTTTAAAATAGAAAAAATTAGAGTCCTTGCAAATTTACGCTCCTGCCGGAGGTAAAAAAAGTCCAAGGTTGCTTAATGTCCTCTGCCGTCCGATGGAGAGAGAAAGGTTCTTCCACAGTAGAACAGTCCGTAGTCTAATTCCAGCAGTAAGTGATGCTTTCCTTCTCCAGCGATGAATTTCAACAATTAACAACTTGCAAACACTTTCAATAGAATCAATCTGGCTTTAGAGTTTTTGAGAGATAAAAGATTGTCACAGTCTAACTTCCCTTCCTTCAGTTTAAATTATCAGAGATCTCTGTTTTGGCTTGACTTTTTTTGAATTCTGAGAGACAATAATGAATAAACAGCCTAAATTCTCTTCCTTCAGTTGAAATGGGCTGAGAGCTCTTCTTTCAAGTGCTAACACAGCTGTTTTTCTGTGTCTTCTGTTAGAACAGTCTGTTTGTACTATAAGCCAGTTCAAAATTAAATTGTATCAAATGTATCTCTCGATGCTCAGTCCGAGTGGCTGTATCCAAGACAACAGGAATGCACCCTTTGAATTGCAGTCTCCGAATGGCTGTATCCAAGGCAACGAGAATGCACCTTCTTGGTAACTCCTGAGGCCTGCTTATTCTTAAAGCAGTACTGATCCTTTGTTGTCTTAAAGACACACCACATATTTCCAGAAAAAAAACTACAGGATCATAATATATATATAAGAAAACGAAATAAAAAACAAATGACACATTTTTCTTTACATTATTTATCATTAACTTTCAATAGCACCAACTATTAACATGCTGTATATTCCCCCCTTTAAAAAAAGCTTGTGTACACTCACTGTCTAGTACTGCACAATAGAATGAATCTGCAACTAGGACACTCATTACCGGACTGAAGCTTCTTGTGACCAGTACAATTCCTTCTGATTGATCAATAGTGTATCCTCGCCTTCTGAACCTTCCACGTCATGTGTCATCTCAAAAACCCTGTTATTCCGTTTTGGACAATGCAATGCATAGTGATACTTTGAGTCACATCGAAAACACTTGTTGTGTTTGCAATTAACTAATTAACACCCAACACCTGTTCATCCTATCATCTTGAACTACCAGGTATTTATCATCCATTAACAGAACTTCAGACCCTAACACTTGACAGCACTGTCGATGACACCGTCCATCACTTTATTAATGATCAACCCATCGTGCCTGTGCTGGCTCTTTGAAAGAGCTATCCAATTCGTCCCACTCCCCTGATCTTTCTCCATAGCCCAGCAAACGTTTCCCCTTTGAGTATTTATCCAATTCACTTATACAGTAATTCCTCGCTTTAGCACATTTTCACACAATATGTTTTCGCTACAACACTGTTTTCCTATTAGGGAAAACTTTTCACACAATGCAAAATGTGCCCATTATATTGCAGTCTGTCGATGATGAACTAGGTACAGTACTTTGCTGTGCAGCTGAGTGGTATGGGGGTTGTGGGTCTACGCGCAGAAGGCTACAGTACACTGCATATCCTCATCTCATCTCAGTTCTTTGTCCCACCATCTTTACGCCGAACCTTCGCCAAATTAATTAAGGAAACAGACAGTGAGGAGAAACCCACAATTAAGGAGTTTTGGCATGCCTTCAATATCAAGAACACCAACAATATAATTGCAGAGTCATTGGCTGAAATATTGTCTGTTGCATGAATGGGGTTTGGCAAGAATTGTGGCCTGAATGCATTCATGACTTTAGAAGCTTCCGGATGGTCGAGAATGTGACCAAAGTGAGACTTCAGATTGTCAGCTGATCCAAGGAGGTTGGTTTTGAGGCGGTGGAGGAGGCGGACATGGAGGGGTTGCTTGCATCACACGAGGAGGAGTGTCGAATGAAGAATTGATGCAACTGGATGAGCAACGACAGAAGGAACAGGAGGTTGCTGATGTTGCACCTGCTGCTCGCATATTAATTACCAAGAGATTGTCAAAAGCTTCCCATCATGTTGAGCAAGCACTGGTAATCTTCAATGAAGATGATGCAGATAGACAACGCAGCTCTAAAGTAGCCAGACTAATGAATGATGACACGCGTTACTATCGTGAGCTTTATAAAGAAAAAATGAGACTAGCAACACAACTGTCGCTTGACAAATGTATAAAATCTACTGAAAAGGCATCCTCAAGTGACGGTCCTGATGTTCCTAGGCCGTCGAGCTCCAAAGGAGAAGATGCACAGCCCCATATGGCTCCATCTCCACCTCTATCATCGTCTTCAGTTGATAATCCCGATGATCCTACACCTTTGACACCCCCCCCCCCCCCCCCCCCACAGTAACTCCACCATTCGCCCCTCCACCCCAACCACCACAACTACAGGCAACTGCCACCATCTCAGGTAAGTGACATTTTGTTGCATTAATAATTTTTATTTAAAAAATGTAATAATGGTTCCAAATGTTCCTCTATCCTCTCTCAGTCCACACCTTTTCCAATGTTTCTTATGAGAAAATGTTTTCGCTTAATGCGGCACTTTTCAAGGACGCATCTACCGCATTAAACGAGGAATTACCGTAAACGTTATTATTGAATCTGCTTCCACCGCCCTTTAGGCAGCACATTCCAGATCATAACAACTCACTGTGTAAATTTATCCTCCTCGTCTGTGTCCTCTCCTTACCAGCCCTTCTGCCAGTGGGAACAGTTTCTCTTTATTTAATCTATGAAAACCCCTCATGATTTTGAACACATCTCTCAAAACTCCCCCTTACCTTCTCTGTTCTAATGAAAGCAACCCCAGTTTCTCCAGACTCTCCACGTAACTGATGGCTTTCATCCCTGGTACCATTTTCCTCTGACATCCTCTAAGGCTTTGACACCCTTCCTAAAATGTGGTGCCCAGAATTGGCCACAGTGGCGCAGTGGTTAGCACTGCAGCCTCACAGCTCCAACGACCCGGGTTCAATTCTGGGTACTGCCTGTGTGGAGTTTGCAAGTTCTCCCTGTGTCTGCGTGGGTTTCCTCCGGGTGCTCCGGTTTCCTCCCACATGCCAAAGACTTGCAGGTTGATAGGTAAATTGGCCATTATAAATTGCCCCTAGTATAAGTAGGTGGTAGGGGAATATAGGGACAGGTGGGGATGTGGTAGGAATATGGGATTAGTGTAGGATTAGTATAAATGGGTGGTTGATGGTCGGCACAGACTCGGTGGGCCGATGGGCCTGTTTCAGTGCTGTATCTCTAAAACTAAAAAACTAAAAACTACTTCAGCTGGGGCTGAACCAGTGATTTACAAAGGTTTACAGAGACAGGAGAGTCATAAAGGAGGAGTGAGAGTTAGAGATGTTTCGGGAGGGAATCCCAGGAGCTGGACAAATACATAAAGTACATTTGTTTGTCTATTGCATGACCCGGTGAGTGTCTGCGAATTCACCAACAGGATAAAGGGAGAGACTTGTTAGGACATGGAGTGCTCAACCAAAAACACTGGTGGAAGTAGAACGCATAATAGATTTTTAAAGGGAAATGGATCAATATTTGGAGAAGAACAATGTGAAAGGATATGGAGGAAGGGAAGGGGAATGGGACTGATCGGATATCTCTTTCGGAGAAATGGCACAGGCTGTTCCAGTGCTCTACAATTCTCTGCGGTCTTCACAAGGTCAGCATGATTGTCACATTCGTGGTACTCTTTGCATTTGGGGTAGTATTGAACATACAGACCTCTCTGGATGGTATACGTTACATGCAGTCCCACTGACCACGCCAACTATTCCTGCTGTCAGAGCCCATCTGGAGTAACTGTGTTCAGTTCTGGGCTCCACACCTGTGGAAGGATATATTGGCCTTGGAAATGTAGATTCAGTCAGTCCAGACTGACACCAAATCTTAAAGGCATTAATGATGAGGACAGGTTACAAAAACGTGGTTTGAATTCCCCTGAGTGTAGGAGATTGAGGGATGATCTAATCAAGGTGCTTAAAATGTTCAAAGAATTTGATGGTGTAGATACAGGGAAATTATTTCCTCTGGCAGAGGAACCAAGAACAAGGGAATGTAATCTTAAAATTAGGAGGGAAGCCAAGAAGCGTTTTCTTCATACAAAGAATACTAGAAATTTGAAACTCACTCCCCTAAAAGATCATTGATGCTGGGAGACAATCAGTGCCCGCAAGATTAATATCGATGGATTGTTTTGGGAAAGGGTTTCAAAGGATAGGGAGCAAAGGAGGGTACATGGAGTTGAGGTACAGATCAGTCATGATCTATTTGAATGGCAGAGCAGGCCTGAGCAGCTGAATGGCCTCTTCTTGTTCCGATGCTCTCACAGCTGTTTTAACTCCAGGTTGAAAAGGGAATAAGTAATGCCATCTGGAAAACCGAACCCTGTAATTGTGTTAGAAATTTGCATGTTTCTCATTAATTGCTATTTAACAAGCTGTTAATGTGCAAAGATGCAGCATCAGTGCTGGTCCTGGGTGTTCCTGTGCATCACTCAATTTTACTCACAGGACTCATTTTTGAATTTAAGTTAACACAGCCTCATGAATTTATTCCTCCTTAAAGGAGCCTCACCACTTGCAACAATGCTAACACGCAAGGTAAACAGGGACAGCACTGAATATTTCTTGAGGATTATATTCACTGGAGTTCAGAAGAGTGAGGGGGGATCTCATAGAAACCTATAAAATTCTAACAGGACTTGACAGGGTAGATGCAGGAAGGATGTTCCCGATGGTGGGGGAGTCCAGAACCAGGGGTCACAGTCTAAGGATACGGGGTAAACCTTTCAGGACTGAAATGAGGAGAAATGTCTTCACCCAGAGAGTGGTGAGCCTGTGGAATTCGCTACCACAGAAAGCGGTAGAGGCCAAAACATTGTATGTTTTCAAGAAGGAGTTGGATATAGCTCTTGGGTCTAAAGGGATCAAAGGGTATGGGGCGGAAGTGGGAACAGGTTACTGAGTTGGATGATCAGCCATGATCATAATGAATGGCGGAGCAGGCTCGAAGGGCCAAATGGCCTAATCCTGCTTCTATTTTCTATGTTTCTACGTTTGAAAGAATGACTCAGAAATAGTTGTAGTGAGGATCAGCTTTTGCTGGAATATGCAAGAGCTTGCAACACATAAACTCTTATAATAACAGCTTGCATTTGTATAGCACCTTTAATGTAGAAAAACATCCTCATACGCTTCACAGAAGCAACAAAAATTGACAGAGCCAAAGGCGACATTTAGACCTGCCACCCAGGTTAATAGAGCTGTTAAGAAGGCATATGGTGTGTTAGCTTTTATTAGTAGGGGGATCGAGTTTAGGAGCCACGAGGTCATGCTGCAGCTGTACAGAACTCTGGTGCGGCCGCACCTGGAGTATTGCGTGCAGTTCTGGTCACCGCATTATAGGAAGGATGTGGAAGCTTTGGAAAAGGTGCAGAGGAGATTTAAAAGGATGTTGCCTGGTATGGAGGGAAGGTCTTACGAGGAAAGGCTGAGGGACTTGAGGTTGTTTTCGTTGGAGAGAAGGAGGAGAAGAGGTGACTTAATAGAGACATATAAGATAATCAGAGGGTTAGATAGGGTGGATAGTGAGAGCCTTTTTCCTCGGATGGTGATGGCAAACACGAGGGGACATAGCTTTAAGTTGAGGGGTGATAGATATAGGACAGATGTCAGAGGTAGTTTCTTTACTCAGAGAGTAGTAGGGGCATGGAACGCACTGCCTGCAGCAGTAGTAGACTCGCCAACTTTAAGGGCATTTAAGTGGTCATTGGATAGACATATGGATGAAAATGGAATAGTGTAGGTCAGATGGTTTCAAAGGTCGGCGCAACATCGAGGGCTGAAGGGCCTGTACTGCGCTGTAATGTTCTATGTTCTATGTTCTAGAACAGGTGACCAAAAGCTTGGTCAAAGAGGTAGGAACATTAGAAATCTGGGGAACCTAGAACACAGGGTCACAGTCTCAGGATAAGGGGTCGGCTATTTAGAAATGAGATGAAGAAAAATTTCTTCACTGAAAGGATAATGAGTCTTTGAAGTTATCTATCCCAGAGAGCTGTGAATGCTCAGTTGTTGAGTTAATTCAAACAGAGGTTGATAGATTTTGGGGTACTAAGGGAATTAAGAGAAACAGAGATAGTGCGGGAAGGTAGATTTACGATCAGCCATGATCTTGTTAAATGATGGAGCAGGCTTGAAGGGCCAAATAGCATGCTCCTCCTCCGATTTCTTACCTTGTTATGTTCTTATGAACAAGAGGAGGCCATTCAGTCCCTCATACTTGCTGCAACATTCAATTAGATATGCTTTTAAGGAGTGTCTTAAAGGGAGAGAGGCAGAGAAGTTTGGGGATGAAAGGACGAGGCCAGCATTTATTGCCCATCCTTAATTGCCCTTGAGAAGGTGGCGATGAGCCACTTTCATGAACCGCTCAGTCCTTGTGATGCAGGTACACCCACAGCACTGTTAGGTAGGGAGTTCCAGGAGTTTGACCCAGCGACAATGAACAAAGAACAAAGAACAGTACAGCACAGGAACAGGCCATTCAGCCCTCCAAGACTGCGCCGATCTTGATGCCTGTCTAAACTAACACCTTCTGCACTTCCGGGGTCCATATCCCTCTATTCCCTTCCTATTCATGTATTTGTCAAGATGTCTCTTAAACGTCGCTATCGTATCTGCTTCCACCACCTCCCCTGGCAGCAAGTTCCAGGCACTCACCACCCTCTGTGTAAAAAACTTGCCTCGCACATCCCCTCTAAACTTTGCCCCTCGCACCTTAAACCTATGTCCCCTAGTTACTGACTCTTACACCCTGCGAAAAAGCTTCTGACTAGCCACTCTGTCCATGCCGCTCATAACTTTGTAAACCTCTATCATGTCGCCCCTCTACCTCCGTTGTTCCAGTGAAAACAATCCGAGTTTTTCCAACCTCCCCTCATAGCTAATGCCCTCCAGACCAGGCAACATCCTGGTAAACCTCCTCTGTACCCTCTCCAAAGCCTCCACGTCCTTCTGGTAGTGTGGCGACCAGAATTGCACGCAATATTCTAAGTGTGGCCTAACTAAGGTTGGATACAGCTGCAACATGACTTGCCAATTTTTATACTCTATGCCCCAACCAATGAAGGCAAGCATGCCGTATGCCTTCTTGACTACCTTATCCACCTGCGTTGCCACTTTCAGTGACCTGTGGACCTGTACGCCCAGATCTCTCTGCCTGTCAATACTCCTAAGGGTTCTGCCATTTACTGTATACCTCCCACCTGCATTAGACCTTCCAAAATGCATTACCTCACATTTGTCCGGATTAAACTCCATCTGCCATTTCTCCGCCCAAGTCTCCAACCGATCTATATCCTGCTGTATCCTCTGACAATCCTCATCATTATCCGCAACTCCACCAACCTTTGTGTCATCCACAAACTTACTAATCAGACCAGCTACATTTTCCTCCAAATCATTTATATATACTACAAACAGCAAAGGTCCCAGCACTGATCCCTGCGGAACACCACTATTCACATCCCTCCATTCAGAAAAACATCCATCCACTGATACCCTCTGTCTTCTATGACTGAGCCAGTTCTGTATCCATCTTGCCACCTCACCTCTGATCCCGTGTGACTTCACCTTTTATCCCAGTGATATAGTTCCAAGTCAGGATGGTGTGTGGCTTTGAGGGGAACTTGCAGGTGGTGGTGTTCCTATGCATCTGCTGCCCTTGTTCTTCTAGGCAGAACATAGGGCCATGATGGCTGAAGACCATGTCATGTCTGGCTCTGTTGTAGACTAATTGATGGAGATTGATTGCTGTGATTAGTCAACATCTCCATTATCGCTGTATCCTGTGACTCCCAAGATGGTAGAAGGTGAAGTAGATGAACCTTGGTTCTTTTGCACCTAGCAATTCCTATATTCCTATGGAGTCTTTCATCTGTGCAGTCAGCCATTAGTTCTCTGGCAATGATCCACATGGCATGATTACATTTTCTTGAAGCCTTGGAAGTAATGAATATTTGAACAGATTTTGTAAGATACCATTTGGCTGCATTTTTCTTTCTCTATACTTTATTTCTTTTAAGGAGGAAACATAACCCGTGGACATCACACCGAAGCAAAAACAGCAGAAAATCTATCAGGTTGTGATTTCTGCAATGTTTCCAGTCCATAGGACACACATTAACATTTTATTAACATAAAGGCAAACAGATTGTACACTCTGACAGGAACGGAGTGCTCAATGTCTCACGTTAAATCCAAGGCAGGAACTGTAAAATATATATTAATGCAATGCAAGGTTGCAGGCATGTGATGGTCTTGAGACCTCATTCCGTTAATTGATACATAAGCTTTCTTTCTGATAGATCGAATGGGACTTCACCCCTTGATATCAGTGTTGAAACTTCTTTTTTCATGATGGAATGCAGTTTCCCTGATGGCTGTATCTAACTTCTGTTCCTTGGCTGAATTGGAGAACAGCTACTGAGCAGCTTTATATCTGACTACATGCGAACATACGAATTAGGAGCAGGAGTAGGCCACTCGGCCCCACCGTTCAACAAGATCATGGCTGATCTGATTGCAACCTCAACTCCACATTCCTGCCTACCCCTGATAATATTTCACCCCCTTGCTTATCAATAATCTATCCACTTCTGCCTTAAAAATATTCAAAGACTCTGCTTCCACCACCAGGTCCCACCTCCCTGCCAGCATTTGCACCGAGTTGGGGGTAGGGGGTTGGCGTAACTTTGACTTTAGCCGAGAGTCAATGAAGTCAATAAAAACATAGATTGGGTGACCGCTTTGTGGAATACCTCCGCTCAGTCCGAAAGTATGACCCCGAGCTTCCGGTCGCTTGCCACTTCAATACATCCCCCTGCTCTCATGCCCACATATCTGTTCTTGGCTTGCTGCAGTGTTCCAATGAACATCAACACAAGCTCAAGGAACAACAGCTCATTTTCCGATTAGGTACTCTACAGCCTTCCGGATTGAACATTGAGTTCAATAATTTCAGAGCATAACTTGTCCTTTTTTTATTATTTTATTTCATTTTGTTTCATCTTTTTTTTTACCATGTGCCTGCCTTAAACTGGGTTTTTCGTGTTTGTGCTTTTGGCTAGGGCTGTTCATTATTCTGTCATTAACACTTTCTCTCCACTAATGCTTTGTCTTTCACCACACCATTAGCACACTCTCTTTGCCTTTGCCCCATGGCCTCCTTGTCAGTTAATATCTCCAGCCCTCTGTCCTATCACGCATCTATCCTTTTGTTCTCTTCACCCCCCCACCCCCACCCCCACTTTACTTGCTTAAAGCCTATTACATTTCTAACCTTTGCCAGTTCTGATGAAAGGTCACTGACCTGAAACGTTACCTCCGTTTCTCTCTCCACAGATGCTGCCAGACCTGCTGAGTATTTCCAGCACTTTTTGTTTTTATTTCAGATTTCCAGCATCTACAGTGTTTTGCTTTTATTTAAGTCAATGAAGTAAACATTTGTCAACAATCAGGATACACAAATTCAAAGAGCTTCTCCCTGGCGATGTTCTAGCAGACAATAATTGGTTTCTAAGACTGCAAATTGCTGCTCTGGTATTGCTCAGGGTCAGAATGACCACCCCCCCGCCCCCACCCCCCCCACAGTGGGTGGGGAAGGAGCAGTCAGCTAGTGGAGGTGGCGGGGCAAGAGGATGGAAATCCAGCCAGGAGCAGGATCACGGTGGTAGACCTTGAGGCCCAATTTTAGCACCCACAGCCTTTTCTGCCAAGCAGGGCATAGAGATGGAGAATCCAGCCCTGGAAATTGAAAAGTTGAGGATTCTCCACTTTATCTTAAACACCATTAAGAGTTAACTGTGAACTCAACGGTGTCTCATCCTCATCTTTTATTCTTCATATCTGCTGGCATGGGACATGTGCGACAGATATTTTGTGTGATCTTGCACCCTCTGTGACATCACAAAGTTGCACACGAGTCTTCAAGACCACCTAATTGGTTGGGCACAACCTGGAAGTAAGACCCAAAAATTTACCCAGTGTTGACCTGATTTTGTAGATGCTAAGTCATACCCTGTAGAATTGAAAAGTAGATTTTTTTTTTATTCATTCAAAGGATGTTGGCATTGCTGACAAGGCCAGCATTTATTGTCCATCTCGAACTGCCCTTGAGAAGCTTGTGGTGAGCTGCCTTCTTGCTCCAACTGACTGTCTTGCTGGGTCATTTCAGAAGGCATCACATATCGGCCAGACAGGGTAAGGACAGTAGATGTCCTAAAGACCATTGGTGAACAGGTGGGTTTTGTATGGCAAATGTTCACCATTACCGATACCAGCTTTTCATTCCTGATTTTACTTAATAAATTGAATTTAAATTCACCAGCTGCTGTGACAGAATTTAAACTCATGTCTCTGGACCATTCGTCCAATAAAATAACTGTTATACTATCAGATCCCCTACGGTCTGCTAAACTTGTTTTGAACCTTGGCTAGACCACACTTGGAGGACTGTACGGATTTCTAGTCGCGATATTATAAAAAGGTTTTAGAAGCAAGGGAAATGGTGCAAAAAAGATTTACAAGTATGATGCCAGAAATGTGAGGTTATGCAGTGTGTACCATTTTCAGGATGCGTTGCTGCAACTCGCCAAGGCTTCTTAGACAGCACCTTCCAAACCCGCAACCTCTATCACCTAGAAGGACAAGGGCAGTAGACGCACAGGAACACCATTACCTGAAAGCTACCCTCCAAGTCACACACCATCCTGACTCCTTCATTATCACTGGGTCAAAATCCTGGAACTCTCTCCCTAACAGCACTCTGGGAGCACCTTCATCACTAGGACAGCAGCGGTTCAAGAAGGCGGCTCACCACCACTTTCTCAAGGGTAACTAGGGATGGGCAATAAACACAGTAATGCCCACATCCGTGAATGAGTAAAAAAAACTATCAGGAAAGGAATGCACAGGCTGGGTCTCTTTTCTCCTGAAAAGAGAAGGCAGAGGATTGACCAAATAGAGGTCTTTAAAATTTTGAAAGGTTTTGATAGAGTAGACACAGAGTGTTTCCACTTGTGGGGAAGAGCACCGTTAGGGGCCATGAATAAAAGATAGATACCAAGGAATCAAATAGGGAATTCAGGAGAAGCTTCTTTATTCAGAGAGTGGGGAGAATGTGGAGCTCGCTACCACAGGGAGTGGTTGAGGCAAATAGTATAGATGCATTTAAGGGGAAGCTGGATAAGTACATAAGGGAATAGAGGGGTATGATGATAAAGTTAGATGAGGAAAGATGGGAGAAGGCTCGAGTGGAGCATAAAGGCCAGCATAGACTGGTTGCGCCAAATGGCCTGTTTCTGTGCTGTATTCTCTGTAATTCTATGTAATTATTCTCCCAGTCTTATTGGAATGCACCCAAAGTTAAAATGGATGTAAATTGATGTCAGCTCAGTGGCCTAGCAAGGGCAATTAGGGATGGGCAACAAATGCTAGCCTGCCAGCGATGCCCACGTCCCATGAAAGAATAAAAAAACCTTCATCTCTTGGCGAGGAGGTCATGGGTTCAAGTCCCATTCTATAGCACATAATCTAGGCTGACACCCCTAAGGAATGCTGCACTGTTGGAGGTGCCGTCTTTCAGATGAAACGTTAAAACCAAGGCCCTGCCTGCCCTCTCAGGTGGACTTATACGATCCCATGGCACAATTTTGACGAAGAGCAGGGATGTTTCTCCCTGGTGTCCTGCCCAATATTTATCCCTCAACCAAAATCATGTTGCTGTTTGTGTGATCTTGCTGTGTGCAAAAAATGGCTGCCGCATTGCCCTAGTTTAGGACAGTTTAAAAAGTACTTCATTGGCTGCGAGGTGTTTTGGGATGCCCTGGGTGTCACATAAATGCAAGTCCTTTCTTTTCATTCAGACACCAGTGAGCAGAATTAACACTGAGTGTGACTCCCCACTGCTGCTTGCCTGCTAGGCTTCTGCACCCTTTGTATCGAGGTGGATTACTACACAGTCACAATGCTGTTTGAATACCAGTCCTACCGATATTTGGGTAGGAAACTGTTCTCTTTATTTTTCATTTGGTCTCACCTCAGTGAGTGATTGCGAAGATCAAGAAGCAGAGAGATGAAAATAGATGAGAACATCAAATTCACTTGTGTCAGACACCAGTCCCAACACAGCAGCAGTCATTTGACTGCGTATGGATCATTTGTGCTGGGCTACATTTTATCAATTGAAACGCGATTCAAATTTATCTTTGCATCTGCTTCAGCAATGAACGGAAAACTCCTGGACAGAGGCTGGGATGGTGGGTTTGAGGAGGGTGGGTGGGGGTGCAGGAAGGAACATCTTTATGACTTTGATGTTTCCAATTATGTGAGGGGGACCAGAACGAGGGTCTCAAATATAAGATAGTCACTAATAAATCTGATAGGGAATTCAGGAGAAACGTCTTCACGCGGAGAGTGGTGAGAATGTGGAATTCGATACCACAAGGAGTAGTTAAGGCAATTAGTATAGATTCAATTAAGGGAGAGCTAGATAAACACAAGAGGGAGAAAGGAATAGAAGGATGTCAGGGAAGGGTGAGATGGAGGGGTGGGAGGAGGAGCATGTGGAGCATAAACATCAGCATGAACCTGGTTGTTTCTGTGCTGTTCATTCTATGTACTATGTAATTCTATATTCCTCCAGTGTTACGTCTGCTGGTTGTTTTCTGGTTCCCAGATGTTGGAAATAATCACACTTTAAACTTGGAAAAGCTGGAGTCTTTGTTTATTCATTCAGCCACCATGCTGCCTTCTATAGGACTGGTGAAACTTACATATCACATGACACTCCAGTGCAGCCATGAATGTGGCCCCACTGGAACACTTATTCACATAACAACTAGTTCCTAGCTAATTAGTTCCTTTAGAGATAGTATAACAATATATAACATCCCTCTTTCTTTAAAATATAATGCCTCAATATCAATAACTGTCAATAGAACCAAAGAAGATTATCAACTGACTTTCGGAAATAATCGGAACCCTTTTTCCCAGTCTTTTATGGCGTGTACTCTTTTTCTAAAAAATATTATTCATGGTATTGCTTGGGTGGTAAGATGCTGTGCCTCCATCTTGTAGATTTGGCATTTGTTGCTCTCAGTGGTGAGTTGGCATGCTGTACAGGCGATGTTGTGTCACTTGCTGGTGATGTTGTTAATGTTGTCTCACTGGATAGTGATGTTTCCGGTGTTGTTGATGGTCTTTTCTGTTGTTCCAGCTCGGATGTAGGTCGAATATGGATTCTGTTCCTTCTCATTTGGTTACCGGTTTCAGTCTCAATGATATATGACCTTGGAGTCTCAGCTTCACCAACAACTTTTGCTAGGCTTCAGGTTTTTATGATTGGATCCTGTACATGTACAGTTTGTCCTTTCAACAGCTCGGGTAGGGATTTAGCATATTTGTTGAAGTGTTGCTCTCCTCTTACCTGTGCTTCAGTGAGTTGTTGGGTTGGATTTTACGTCGGGCGGATGGGAGCTGGCCACCGACGTAAAATTCGGTGATGAACCCGCTTCCACCTAGCCTGGGGATCCGTCCTGTATTTTAGGGGTCCCCAGGCTTTAGTTGTTCCGAGATAGGACTTCCACCTGGCGGTGGCCACTGATGGAACTGCAGCCAAGCTGAGGACATGGAGCCAGGACTGCAGGTAAGATTGGGTTGCCTTGCCGGGGGCAATCGGTTGTGCCCCGGCGCGGCAAGGGTGGTCGTTTGGGAGGAAAGGGGAGTGTCGTGGGTCCTGGGGGTGATCGGGGAAGTGGGGGCGGCCCTCAATCGGGCACCCTGTACCCAATTATCACAGCCTCCCCCCCCCCCCCCTCCAGGGCGCTGAGAAGCCGCGAACTTTCACCGGGTGGCCTTTCCTGGCTCCAGGACGCTCACCTGCCATGCGTAAAATCCCCATGAAGGTGGGCAAAGGCCCTTAAGTGGCCGTTAATTGGCAACTTAAGGGCTTTGATTGGTCTGGGGCAGGCAGTCCGTTTTCCGCCTCCCCCGCCCTACGTTAAGTGAGGCGGAGGCGGGAGCAGGTCGGGAAGGCCTCCCGGAGCCTCCTGCTCCATTTTACGCCACCCCCACCCCGCCGGCCACCATCCGGCTCGCAGGGGTGGCGTAAAATTCCGGTCGTTGTCTCATTACCTCCTGGTCCCTTGAAGGATGTATTTTGCTTGGCAGAATAGTCTTACATTTTCTTCCATTCAACAGCTCTGCAGGTGATTTCATGTCAGCCTTGAGAGGTGTGAATCAGATTGACAATAAGGCCAGGTTTGGGTCTTCCTTTGTCTCTTGGTTCAACAAGTGTTCATTTGACCGTCTGGAGGTGCCTTTCTATAAACCCCTGTCCCCATGGGTAGTGTGGTGATGAGGATTCTCTGGATGTAAATACAGATAGTATAACAATATATAACACCCAGCCCTCAATATTTTACGGCATCAATTTTAATTTGCTCACAATCAGCACTTAGCCTGCTCTGAGATATAAGCCACTGGTCATGACTTGGATCGCTGAGTGCAAAACAGTTCATTCTCCATCAATCGTCAATCCCACACTGAAGGATATTTAGCCCCAGGCTGCACTCATTAGGAACAGGTGAGGCCATTCAGCCCCTCAAGTCTGTTCCGCCATTCAAAGAGATATGGCTGATGTGTACCCTAACTCCATCCACCTGCCTTGGCTCCATCTCCCATAATACCCTTAGCTAGCAAAAAAAAACTATTGCTCAGATTTAAAAATTATTAAACATGCATCAACTGCTTTTTGTGGGAACAGTTCCACACCTCCACTACCTATTGTGTGAAGAAATGTTTCCTCGCTCCTGTCCTGAATGACCTGACTCTGATTTTAAGGTTATATTCCCTTGTCCTACACTCCCACACCAGCAGAAAAAGTTTCTCTCCATCTACCCTATCAATTTCTTTCAGACTTTTAAAACCTCAGTCAAGTCATCCCTTCGCTTTCTCTATCCCAGGGAATAGAAACCTAATTGTCATAATCCTCATAATTTAAGCCTTGGACTTTAACTGCACTCTGCATGTTTCCACTTTTCCTTCTGACAGGGATTGACAGCTCCCCAACTGACGGGGCTGAAGTTAATTCACAATACCTTTAAGATGAACATCCTCACTGATTCTGCTTTTGGCACCTCTCTAAACTTCTATGTCACTCCCCCTCTCTTTCCTTCCTTAAGATGCTTCTTAAACCAACATCTCTCCAGCCCTACGCCCCTATGAGAATTCTACATTCTTCCGACTCTGCTCACTTGCACATCCTCCACTCCCGCGCCCTCACTTGCTTTGTTCCACCATTGACGGCTGTGCCTTCAGCTGCCTCGGCCTCTGCCCTGGAAATCCCTCCCTAATCCTCTCTGCGTCTCTACCTCCCTCTCCTCCTTTAAGGCACTCCTAAAACCAACATCTTTGTTGAAGCTTTTGGTCACCTGTCCTGAGGTCTGCCTATGTAGCTCAGTGTCAGTTTTTGTCTGATCCATGCTCCTGTGAAGGGCCTTGGGACATGTCACTACATTAAAGGTGTTATATAAATGCAAGTTGTTGTTGTTCTTCCCAACCTCCCCCTAGCTTTCTCCTGAAGATTCTGACTATAACCAGGTTACAGCCTCCTGGGAAACGCTGTCTTGTCCCAAGTGGTAGCTCTGCAGCTGAGTCCAGGAACCAGGGCTGGGAAATTCTGTTCTCGTCTGCCAGACCGTGGCCAGCGTGAGGCCTGAACTGAGCTTAAGTCATAACATTGAAGAATCTTGCAGCACAAAAGGAGGCTGTTCAGCCTTCCAGATCTTTGGGAGAGCTAGCCAATGAGTCTGACTCTGCTCACTCTTTCCCTAATAGATTTTCCCCTGAAGTATTTATTCAATTCCTTTTTGGAAGTTACTATTGAATCTGCTTCCACCAGCCTTTCAGGCAGTGCGTTCCAGATCATAACTCACTGCATAGAAACAGTTTCCTACTGTCTCCACTGGTTCTTTGGCTAATTATCATAAATCTGTGCCCTCTGGTTACTGACCCTCATGCTACTGAAATGGTTTCTCCTTATTTACTCTATTAAAACATTTCATGATTTTGAACACCTCTTTTAAATCTCCCCTTAACCTTCTCTGCTCTAAGGAGACTATTCCCAGATTCTCCAGTCTCTCCAGGTTGATAGGTAAAGTGGCCATTGTAAATTGCCCCAGTGCAGGTAGGTGGTAGGAGAATTGAGGGAAGGTGGGGATGTGGTAGGGAATTTGGGATTAATGTAGGATTAGTATAAATGGGTGGTTGATTGTTGGCACAGTCTTGGTGGGCTGAAGGGCCTGTTTCAGTGCTGTATCACTCTATGACTCTCCACATAACTGAAGTCCCTTATCCCTGTTAAATCTCCTGTGTGCCCCCTCCAAGGCCTTGATGGTAAGCTGCATCTGATCAAATCTGCATGCAAGGAAATGGCTGTGCCCCCTGACTCTCCAATCTGAGTTTTTTTTAATTCGTTGTTGGGATGTGGGCATCACTGGCTAGACCACCATTTATCGCCCATCCCTAATTGCCCTTGAGAAGGTGGTGGTGAGCTGCCTTCTTGAATCGCTGCAGTCCATGTGAGGTAGGTACAAACACAGTGCTGTTGGAAAAGAAGTTCCAGGATTTTGACCCAGCGACAGCGAAGGAACGGTGATATAGTCCCAACTCAGGATGATGTGTGACTTGGAGGGGAACTTGCAGGTGGTGGTGTTCCCATGCGTCTGCTGCCCTGGTCCTTCTAGATGTTAGAGGTCGTGGGTTTGGAAGGTGCTGTCTAAGGAGCCTTGGTGCGTTGCTGCAGTGCATCTTGTAGATGGTACACACTGCTGCCACTGTGCGTCAGTGGTAGAGGGAGTGAATGTTGAAGGTGGTGGATGGGATGCCAATCAAGCGGGCTGCTTTGTCCTGGAAGGTGTCGAGCTTCTTGAGTGTTGTTGGAGATGCACTCATCCAGGCAAGTGGAGAGTTTTCCATCACACTCCTGACTTCTGCCTTGTAGATGGTGGACAGGCTTTGGGGAATCAGGTGTTGAGTTACTCACTGGAGAATTCCCAGCCTCTGACCTGCTCTTGAGTTCCCTCTGATTGCACTTGTTGAGAGGTGGGACAGTCTCTCAACACCACGACCAGATATACAGGTGTAGCAAAGAAGAAAAGTCAATATTTCTGGTCTTTCCATTGCAACTTCTTTCAGCTTTTTCAAATATAGACTTATCCTCATTGAGATCTACTCTGTCTTGCCTTTTTTTAATGTATTTTTATGGCAAAGTGGAAGTCACATTAAAAATTGAAACGTATTCTCTCATTGCAGCTTCTTAAACATGCTGGGCAGGATTTGCTTGAATGATGATGAAACAAGTTGAAACTTTTAAATGTTCATACTTAAAGAAGAAATATATTAGTTTGGGGTCGGAATTTCCTTGGGCCCTGATTGCGTATGCTAATTTATAAAAAAGAAAGACTCGCATTTATACAGCACCTTGCACCTCTGACAAAACAGCACTCCCTCAGTACTGCACTGTAGTATGGCCTAAAAGAGTTTTGCAGCTAAAACAGTTCATTGGACTTGCTTGCAGGGATGAGAATTTTAAGTCGTGAGGAAAGGCTGTGGAACTTTAGGCCCTGTTGTCTTTGGAGGCAGACGTGGAGACAATCATGTGTTTCAAACAGAGAAAAGTCGATCCTGGCAAATTGTTGACAATGGTCAAGGGTTCAAATCACTGGAGACGCAGTTAAAATTGAGGAACTCAATAGAACGACAGAGAAGTCAGGCAGAATGCTATCGCCCAGTGGGCAATTGAGTTGTGCAGTGAGTTGGCAGGGAAGGTAATTGAATCTGATGGCACAAGTGGGTTCAAGACACTTATCTGGGAAGAGAGGGGATGTCATGAGAATATTTGGAGCTGGTTGACATGAATCAAAAGGGACTGGTTGATTCATTGAAATGGCCTCTTCCCTAAAAATCTTGATATTGTTACGAGCCATACAGTACCAGATTGGAGTGAATTATTACCCAGTGTGTAGTCTGCAGGTGCGGGAGCTGACGGTGAGACACAGACCGGCTGTGCAGTACCAGACAGAAGGGAATTATCATCCACTGGGTAGCTTACAGATACAGGAGCTGACAGTCAGACACAGACTTTTTCATCTTTCCTGTTTTCATCTTGAGACTGAACGTAGAAACTGTAGTGCGTGAGGGCCACTAGTTTTATTGAGGCTTGACAAATATTTGATGAACTGTATAGTAATTCATTGTATTCATTGGACTAAGGGAATGTTTAATATCGCAGAAATTTATAATGCAGTGAACTCTCAATAATAGAATTCCAACCTAGAACAAACCGTATTTCACTAACTCCCACTGGACACAAATAGAATTAATAAAACAGATGAAACATCTGTTCGAACCCAAATTTGCCCTCACCCAAAAGCTGCTCCTTATCTTTACTGGAAAGTTCTTCAGTCTTCATGTTTGTCCTGCACTCTGGGCTAGGTGTTACATGTCCCTAGGGAAGAGAATTGTTTAGATGTGATGTCATCCTGGGGTCGACCCACAGGATTTCTCTCGCTGAGTCAAGGAAATATTTGATAACTTTTACTTTTTGAGAATCGCATATCAAACACTTTCCCCACTGGAATAGCCTTCACCCTCAGGCTCAAGTCATCAAGAGAAAATGAAGTGTTTATGAAATCGCTCAGTGATTGATGGGCTTCTTTTTGATGTTATGACTTTGAGGTTGAAAAGATGTTTTTCTAAAAACCAGTGGTATGTGTTGGGGGAGGGAGGGTGTAAAATAAAATCAACCAAACATAAGATCCATTCGAATTGGAGGAGCAGTGTCTTGAATGCAGGCTTTGTATGTGAATATTTTCAGTAATATGTTAGGCATTGGAGGAGGGTAGAAACTCGGGCCGGGATCAACTGGGCCAGATCTCCTCAGCTTTTTCATCCTCCCTATAGCTGGCTGTCGTTTCCAATAGATGTGCTGGTCCCTACATAGATGGGACTTTTTAAATAACTGGTAATGACCAAGACATTAAACCCAATATTCTCACCTCACTCAATATCCTCACCTCACTTGATATCCTCTCCTTGGTCAATATACCCATCTCACTCAATAACCTCCTCAATTGATATCCTCTCCTCACTCAATAGCCTCACCTCATTCGATGTCCTCACTTCACTTGATATCCTCACTTTGCTCGATATACCCACCTCACTCAATAACCTCCTCACTTGCTATCCTCACCTCACATGATATCCTCCCCACTCAATATCCTCACCTCACTCGATATTCTCTCCCCATGAGTGAGCAGTCTGTATGTTCTCGAACAGGTTGTTTGCACCCAAGTGGCTTCCTAAAGGCACTAGTCCTCGTTCCATTTGCTATCTGTGTTCCTATTACAGGAAGTAGTAACCCTTTCATTGCAGATAGGATAATCTCACTGGTTTAAGCTCAGATCCAGGCTGCTACCCCAGTATCATAATGAATGTGTACTCCATTGGGGGAGGTGCCATTATATGGATAAAGCACAAATCCAAGGTGCAGGCTGTTTTCTGGGTGGTCCTGATGGAAAGCAGGCAATTCTCCGCATGCCTGGCCAACATTCCTCCCCCAGCCTGCGTCAACAGAATTCCAATGTTATTGGGGGGTCTTTGCTGCCACTGAACAGCTGTCTTGTTTATCTACGTAATGATAGTCACTGGGTTTCAAGAAGCAATGGATGGCAATTGCGTCTCTCAGTTAGAACCTCATGGGTTCAAGTCCTGCTGTGGAGACCTCAGTACAAAATCCAGGCTGATGCTCAAGGTGTCGTCTTTTGGATGAGGCATTAAATGAAGGCCCTCTCAGGTGGATTTAAAATCCCATGCCATTATTCGAAGAAGCGCAGGAAAATTGTCCCTGGTGTCCTGGACAAATTTTATCCTTCAGGCACCATCATTAAAAAGACAGATTATCTGGCCATTATTGCATTGCTGTTTGTGGAACCTTGCTGTGTGTAAATTGGTTGCCACTGTGCAACAGTGACAAGGCTTCAAAAGTGCTCCATTGACTGTAAAAACATAGAAACATAGAAAACAAGAGCAGGAGTAGGCCATTCAGCCCCTCGGGCCTGCTCCGCCATTCAAAAAAGATCATGGCTGATGGTCTAATTCAGTACACTGTTCCCGCTTTCTCCCCATATCCCTTGATCCCTTTGGCATTAAGAAATATACCTACCTCCTTGACTTGGCCTCCACTTCCTTCTGCGGTAGAGAATTCCACAGGTTCACCACCCTCTGAGTGAAGAAACTTCTCCTCACCTCGGTTCTAAATGGCATACCCCGTATCCTGAGACTGTGATCCCTGGTTCTGGACTCCCCAGCCATCGGGAACATCCTCCCTGCATCTAGCCTGTCTAGTCCTGTTAGAATTTTACAGGTTTCTATGAGATCCCCTCTCATTCTTCTAAACTCCAGTGAATATAGGCCTAGTCGACCCAATCTCTCCTCAGACGTCAATCCTGCCATCCCAGGAATCAGCCTAGTAAATCTTCTTTGCACTCCCTCCATGGCAAGAACATCCTTCCTCAGATAAGGAGACCAAAACTGCACACAATACTCCAGATGTGGTCTCACCAAGGCCCTGTATAACTGCAGCAAGTCATCCTTGCTCCTGTACTCGAATCCTCTTGCAATGAAGGCCAACATACCATTCGCCTTCCTAACTGCTTTCTGCACCTGAATGCTTGATTTCAGCGATTGGTGTACAAGGACACCACCCAGGTCTCATTGCACCTCCCCCTTTCCAAATCTATCACCATTCAGATAATAATCTGCCTTTCTTTTTTTACAGCCAAAGTGGATAACCTCACATTTATCCATGTTATACTGCATCTGAATTGCATTTTCCCACTCACCCAACTTGTCCAAATCACATTGGAGCCTCTTTGCATCCTCCTCACAGCTCACATTCCCCCTCAGCTTTGTGTCATCTGCAAACTTGGAAATGTTACATTTAGTTCCCTCACTCAAGTCAGTAATAATATATTGTGAATAGCTGGGGCCCAAGCACTGATCCCTGTCACTTCCTGCCACCTGGAAAAAGACTATGGGGTGTACTGAGATCATGAAAGGCATTTTAGAAATGCAAGTCTATTTTTCCTTAACGGGCAGGGGAGTGGGATTAAGTGCCTTGCTCTTTCAGAGAGCCAGTACAGACATGAGGAGCTGAATGGCCTCCTTTTGTGGGGTAAAAGTTCATGATTGAATGGAAGTTGTTTTGGGACATAATTAAATTTTCCACAAAGTCAGTTTGTGCACAGTTCCCCCTCCCCTTCACCTTCACTCAATTGTTATCCTGACCTATACAATACAGGCAGCCAATAGCCCATCACAGAGGCCTTATAACAGAGTCAGTGCCTGTTACCAACTTTTTAAATGATAAACCAATATCTGAGAACTTCATTGGACTCAGTTTGGCTGATATTGACAACAGTGTCACTGCATAGGACCACAACAACATGCTTCCGTCTTTCTGCAAAGCAGCATTGGGAGCAGATGTCGGCTCACTAGACGTGCCCAAGGGATGCCAGCTTCTTGCCCATTCCAATGTGCGCGCATTTAATGAGAAGCAGCTGTTACTGCAACAGATTCATCTACATGTTAAACCCTTGGGTGTACATCCAGTAAGACAAGAGTGTGTACTGAATCACAGGATTGTTGGAGAGAGCCAAGACACAGCATAATGATAATGTACGTGTTCTCGCAACCACGTGACTACAACTGAGTAATGACCAGGAGAGAATTCAAGGGCAAGGAAATGTCAAGCAGTCGATCTAACTCTTCCAGAGCAGGTTGCTAGACTAGGCCTGTATTCTCTCGTGTAGAAAAGATTATGGGGTGATCTAGTTGAGGTGATTAAGATGATTTATGGGATTGATAGGGAGATAGAGAGAAATTATTTCCTCCGATGGGGGAGGCCAGAACAAGGGGGCAGAACCTTAAAATTAGAGCCAGGCTGTTCAGGGGTGATGTCAGGAAGCACTTCTTCACACAAAGGGGAATAGAAATCTGGAACTCTGTCCCCCAAAACATTGTTGAGTCTGGGGCTCAATTGAAAATTTCAAATCTGAGATTGATAGATTTTTGTTAGGTAATGGGATTAAGGTAGGTAGATGGAGTTAACATGCCGATCAGCCATGATTTAATTGAATGGCGGAACAGACTCAAGGGGATGAATGGTTACCCCTGTTCCTTTATTCATAACCTGTACTATCTATCATCCGGTACTCTAGTTAGTTTAGTGTTACATACTATTTAAAGTATAGAAGCAGGCCATTCAGTCCAACTGGTTCTTGCTGGTGTTTTCCTCTCCACAAGCCTTCTCCTTCTTTACTTCATCTCACCCTATCAGTATATCCTTCTATTCATTTCTCCCTCATGTGTTTATCCAGCTTCCCCTTAAATGTATCTATGCTAATAACCTTAACCATTCCCTCTGATAATGGGTTCCACATTCTCGTCCCTCTCTGAGAGCACTAATTCTTCCAGTCGGGGCTTGTGCACTATGTAGACGATTTATAGGCAGGTATTACTGATGAGCTAATCACTCCGCCACTCCCTCTTGGTGTTGTAATGCTCTATAATGCTCCTATGCTCCCTATTTATATAGTGTCTTTCATGTTCCCAGGATGTCCCTTGTGCTTGAAGGCCCATCAATTACTCTTGAAGTAGGTGAACACGGCAGAGAATGAGAATGAAGCAACTGGAAGAGACTGTTTAAGATATGCCTGCTGGTCAGCCAAGTGGCTTTGACACTGGAGTGGAGCCAGATAAACGAACATGGAATTGAATCAACATAGACAAACAAAAATGAAAGAAGAAAAGAAAGACTTGCATTTCTGTAGCGCCATTCTTGACCTCAGGGCATCCCAAATGTTTTACCACCAAAGAAGCACTTTTGTAAGTGCAGTCACTGTTGCAATGTAGAAAAAAGCAGCAGCCAATTTGCACACAGCAAGATCCCACAAACAGCAATGAGATAAATGATCGTGTCTTTAGTTATTGTTTGAGGGATACATTTTGACCAGGAGTCTGGGGTGAACTCCTCACCTCTTCTTTGAAATAGTGTCGTGCAATGTTTCACGCCCATCTGAGAGGGCAGATGGGGCCTCAGCTTCGTGTATCAACCAAAGGACCACACCTTTGACAGTGCAACAATCTTTCAGTGCTGCAAGAGAGTCAGTCAAGATTGTATGCTGAAGGTTCTGGAGGGGGATTTGAACCCAGAACATTCTGACTCAGAATAGTGCTAACCACTGAGCCAAGGCTGGCACAGTAAGTAAATGGTGGATCATTACCATCACTCTGCCCAGCGCATGGACCAGCTGTCACCAACATACTTTCTACTTTTGATTTAAAGGTTAGAAAACTAACCTGAATTAAATAATTTAAACTACATGAATGCACACACAATGCAAACACTAGCATCTAAGCAATTACATTCTGACCAGCAACAAGATGTCAGGTCATGCTTAGGGCTGCACAAAGCACTGCGTAATGGCCCTCATCACAACACCATGTCAAAACAATGTTGTCCATTAATACAATTCAAGTCAAGGAATGTTTTTGTTCTCTGACAGGAGAATGAATGGGTTTCAGCAATTGGAAATATCAAGAATGATATGAAGACAGTGACACAGAAATATCGGGCTGAATTTTCCCGACTCCATGGGGGGGGTGGGGATTGGAAGCGGGGGTGGGGGCCAGGCAAAGAGCAGGCGGCCATGTTGGGGCATCTCTGCGACGCATTCCCGCTGCCGGGGATCTTTCAGGGGGATGGGCAGGAAAGCAGATTTCTGGCTCCCCGGAGGCGGGCAGTCAGTTTACATAGTTAAGGCCCCAATTAGGAAAAATTTTACTGGCTTGCCAGAGGGCCTTCGGAGCAGGAAGCTCCATCCCCCAAAGAGGGGGCCACAAGCAGGAAAGGCTGGACTTGCAGCCCAAACAATTCGCCCGAAGGGGTTTCCCCTCCACTCCGAGGGGCCTAACAGCTTCGGCCCTGCTAATTTTTTATTTGCATCCACACCTGTGAGGGTGCCTCCATGTTGAGGGGCCCTCGTGGTCCCCGACCTGCCTCAGCTGTGCCCACCTCTCCCCGTAGGGCAGCCAAGGCTCCAGAGGCGCCAGCCCTCTGATTGGGCGAGCAAAATCTACATCCCACCTACTGTCCTTAATCGGACAGTGTGCACGGAGGCGGCCAATTAGGATGCCACCTCGGGAATATTGCTGGGATGGCCACTCTGCCCGCACATTTGGGCTCGGGACTCCCGTTTAGTCCCGACGTTGGGGTCCCGAAGCTCACAGTAAAACCCTGCCCATCAGTTCCACTAAAAAAGCAGAGCTCACATTACGTGAGTGCAACTTCCCTTTGTTGTCAGCTGTGGCTCATTAGGTAATACTCTTACCTCTGAGTCAGAAGATCATGGGTTTAAGTCCCCTTCCAGAGACGCCAACTCTTAATCCAGGCTGGAATTCCAGTGCAGTATGGAGGCAGTGCTGCACTGTTGGAGGTGCTGTCTTTTGGCTGTGATGTTAAACCAAAGCCTCTCTGCCCTTTCAGGTTATGCAAAACATTTCACAGGATTGTTTCATGGAGAGCAGGGGAGTGTGCCCTGACCAATATTTATCCCTCAGCCAAAATCAATTAAAAAAAACAAATTTCTGGTCATTATCACATCACTGCGGGAACTTGCTGCCCCCAAATTAGCTCCTGTGTTTCTACACTTCAAAAAGGTTTCATTGTTTATTAATTGCCAATGGGGGCCCTGAGATCATGAAAGGCACAACCTAAATGCAAGGTCTTTCTTTTCCTGTCAGAAATTGAGAGACAAGTAGGTGGAAAAATGTAACAGAGCAATACTTCCTTCAAAGGTTACAGGATTAACATAGAGGTATTGGTTTGATAGAGTTGTAATTGCTTCCCACTCAAGTTACAGATGAAATCTGTGTATTTGACAGTACAGGCATCTTACTTCATTGAAAGAGAAAACTTTGATCGCTCCTCAACCGGACAACGGTCATCTAACATCTCCGTAATGGAAGGCTGACTCAGGACAGTTTGTGATGTGCCAGTCTCTTTGATGCTCAAGAAGCTTAAATCCAGAGCTGCGTATAAAGCTCCCTCATCATCAGCAGCTACTTCATGAACATGGTCACGTAAAAGGGTTTGACATAGAAATATAGCCAACAGAAGAACTTTTCACTGCACTGCATGATAGGTCAGCCGAAGCTGGAGTCTTCCCTCCATGAAGGAGGTTTCTCATTTTGACCACAAGTTCACCTTGGAACTTGGTCCTAGCACCTGAGGTGAAGAAAACTCAAACATTGCATGCATAGGAATTCCAAACCATGAAGGAGCTTCTGTTCAGACACCAGTGTTGTACAACTCATGCATCAGTCTCTGAAGAAAGATGGTAAATACCAGAGCTTCCCTTCACCTCTGCTCAGTGTGATTGGAAAGAATTGTATCTGAGCTGGTGTTCGCCAGTACCCCCAGGGTAATCATACACATCCCCCTATGTCTACTAGCCAATACCTTTGGAATCCCCTCTTGATCTCTTTTTTATTAATTCATTTACAGGATGTGGGCCTCACTGGCAGGGCCAGCATTCTTTTGCCCTTGGGAAGATGCTGGTGAACTGCTTAGTGGCTTGCTAGGCCATTAAATAGTTAACTGCATTGCTGTGGGTCTGGAATGACATATAAGTCAGACTGGGTGAGGACAGCAGATTTCCTTCCCTAATGGGCATTAGTGAATCTGATGGGTTTTACAACAATCCAGCACTTTCACAGTTAATTTTACTGAAAAGAACTTTTTCCTTGCAGATTTATTCAATTAATTGAATTCAAATAACAAATTGCCATGTTGGCACCTCTGACAGTGCAACATTCCCTCAGTACTGCACTGTGAGCATCAACCTAGATTTTTATACTTGAGTCCCTGGAGTGGACTTGAACCTGTAACTTTCTGACTCAGAAGCAAGTACACGACCCACTGAGCCACAGCATAGGATGGGCCCCGCTTATCGGTATAAAAAACCTCAAGTGTACCCTGGCACAACTGATGGCAAAAATAGAACAAAACAGAAACCTATTCCCCAACCTCAGTTTGACAGCTCCAAAGTGAGCTGAATGCTCTTGGCACTCATCTCTAAGCTCCCCGACACCTCTCCTAGAGGGCATGAATCTTCCGTTGAATGTCGAGCACACTTACCAGCCTACCTTATCGTTGATGACATACTGTAGCATCACCTCCTCCCAGTCAACATTAATGGCCTTTATCTGTTTACCACACTCCACTGGCATTTCCAACTTCTGTGCACATTGGCACCCTATTATGGACCAAGAGGGCCAGATGCCAATTCTTTACAATTATTGCTCCATATGAGGGCAACCACCATCTGTAGAATTTCACCCACATGAGGAGCCACTGGCCTAGAAATTGGGAAAACCCAATGCAGAAAGGTCAGGCCTGAGACACACCCAATATTGACCCTTGGACCAGCGAGCTGTCTAACATCTTCAGGCAGCTCACCAGTGAAGAGCATTTATATTTTGCGCTGCTATGTTTCTGGCAGTATCCTGCAGAGGCAGGGTGTGGGGCCAGGGCGGAGGCGATAGGGAGGGGGTGATTAGGAGCCGGCAAAGGTCATCGGCACTGCACTCTTGCTCCTCCCGGATCTGTGTTCAGTTAAGGATTTTGTTTAAAGCTTACCTTTTTGCTAGCGCCCCGTAGCGATTCCCTTTAAAGACTATGTAGACTTGAACACAACTGGCTTGGCACTGAAAGAGATTGGGGACCCAAAATCGGTGTTCGGTCCTTACTTGCATACTTAAAAAAGTCTGAGGTTTGATTCGGGCACGGGATCTAGAAGCTTTCTTTTCTAGACTTCACCAATATGATGGGTGGCATACTTCCGGCATGGACTGCACACGACGACTGCCATGTTGACCATTTATAGTCCGTTTTCCACCTGCAAAAGAGGTTACAGAGTCAACCAATTCCCAGGCCAACTCCTTCAGGACAAGCAAGGGTAAGGGGAAAAATATAGAGAGCAAGATTGGTAGCTTGAGTTACATGAGAACAGGTGGAGGCCATTCAGCCCCTCAAGCCTGTTCCACCATTCAGTTAGATCATGACTGATCTGTATCTCAGCTCCATCTGGAGAGTCTAGAACTAGGAATCATTGTCGCAGGATGAAGTGTCGGACATTTAGCTGAGGATGAAATGAGGAGAAATATATGAGTCGAATATATTCCAGACTGAGATCGATAGATTTTTGGTTGCTAAAGAAATTAAGCAATAGGAGGAAAGTGGAGTTGAGATAGAAGATGAGTCATGATCTTATTGAATGGCGGAGCAGGCTCAAGGGGTTGTGTGACCTACTCCTGCTTCTATTGCTTTTGTTCTTATTACCCTTTCCTAACAATAATCTATCAATCTCAGTCTTGCACTTTTCAATTGCCTTCCAGTTCCAGCTGTTGTATCCTGTCCCCCACTCCCCCAACACAACTCAAACTGAATCCTCATTTGGTTTTATTCCAAGTGCATCAGCTACTTGACCACTTAACTAAAAGAAACAAAATGAGCTGGTGACCTTTCCCAGTGTAGAATGCGATTATGTTACTCCACTCTGGGTCACAGGCAACTGGCAAAATGCCTTGTAAGCATCTCAGAGTATAACAGTATTATGTTTTATTAGATTAACAAAATTCTGACATCTTCTGATCTCTGCATTGGCGAAGTATTTTGCTGAGCACTCAAAATATACATTGCATATTTTGGAGGAAAACACTTTTAACTCATTCGCCACCAGCGATGTCATTGATGTTATATCATGGCTGCATGGCATTCACCCCAACCAGTCCGTCCCGGTGAGGGAATAATCCCAATCATATTTATCCACCCCATTGCCATATCACCTCAACCCCATTTTTCTTTATCCACCTATCCAGTCTAATCTTGAATATTGGCGTAGGTTCTGCTACAACCTCACAACTTTATGTGGAGAAGTTTTTCCTGCTCTCAGTTCTAAGTCTCTTACTGGTCGATGCTTGAATCCTTTGTCAAAGACAATTATCCTTTCAGTTAGATCATTGTTGATTTGTTTCCTAACTCCATCTATCTGCCTTGGTTCAACATCCCCTTACTACCCATACCTAACAAAAATCTATCAATTTTGACATTTTCAATTGCCCCCCAACATCAACAGTTTTTTTTGGGGGAGGGGGGGGGCAGAGGGTTCCAGATTTCCACTATCCTTTATGTGAAGAAATGTTTGCTGATTTCACCCTCTGAAAGGGCAAGCTCTAATTTTAGGGTTACGCCCACCTTGTTCTAGACTCCCCCCCAGCAAAGGAAATCGTTTCTCACTATCTACACTATCAAACCTTCAATCATCTTATCAATTAGATCACCGCTTAATCTTCTGTATTCAAGGGAATACAAGCCTATTCTATGCAATGTGACCTCATGATTTAACCGTTTTAGCCACAGACCTCCTCCTTCTGTCCTATGTTGCCCAGGACACAAGAAGTAGTCCTTATTCTTCAAACTTTACCATTTAATGCCTCATAACCAATCAGGCATGAACTCTGTTGAACAGTACCTCTGACGACACAGCACTCCCTCTACTGCACTGGAACGTGAGCATAAATTCTGAAGTAATTCTGATATGAGGATCGATCCTGCAACTTTTCGGTTGAGTGCTACCAACAAAGCCAAACTGGGACTTAATAAAGGTAACCTGTTGAGGACATAGCTTTTTCATTTGTTCATGAGATGTGAGCAGTGCAGGCAAGACCAGCATTTATTGCCCATCCCTAATTGCCCTTGAGAAGGTGGGGGTGAAATTCTCCGGGCACCTCCCACTACGCGTAGGTTCTGCCCGCAAGCAGTTTCCATGCAAGATTTAGCAGTGCATGAGGCGAGGCCATGCCACCTGCTTTCAGCAGGAGCCTACCGGACTGGGGGATTGGTCTCCTGACTAAACATCATATGGGCAGTGTCCCGTGATTGAATACCATGTGATCAAATGTTTCGTGATCAAATCTCCAGGACTACTTCAACCAGAGTTAACAACTCTACCCATTACAGGGGTTGTGAGATCCAGTAAGTATAGTGGGCATTGGGTTAATTCACCCTTGAGTGCGACACAGGACAAATTTTGAGGAGATTAGATATAGACAAGTGATGAAGCATCTCCTCCAGAAGTCACATTTAACAGCAACATTAATTTATTGCTGCAGTTTAAGTGAGTGTAATATTAAGTTACGTCTAACTAAACCTAGGTCAACATCCCATTAAAATGTGCATAAACTCCACCAAAGAACATAAATCCAATCCTGTTCTGTCGGAGTTTTATCTGCTTTTGTCTGTAAATTACTGGAGTGCCTTCCCAGATACTCAGTCATTCTCCGATGCTCTTTGGAAGGTTGAGGAATCATACACAGCAACTGTGGACGGTGATGTAGCAGATCATTATCATGTGCTGCAACCCAAGACTCTGTGAGGATAGCCAAAGAGTTTGGAGGTGAATGTTCAAGAGGGAAAGAAAAGAAGGAACGTGCATTTATATAGCACTGATCATGACCTCAGGCCATCCCATAAAGTGCTTCCCAACTAATGATGTGCATTTTGCAGCGTGGTCACGGTTGTAATGTAGAAAACACGACAACCAATTGCAAACATAAAGGCCATATAATGTATTTCTGATGTTGGTTAACAGTAAGTATTGGGGCCAGGGCACCAGGAAGAACTTCTTTGGAATAGTGAGATGGGATCTTTTACATCCACCTGAGACAGCAGTCAGGACCTCGGATTAAAATGTCATTTGAAATAAAAAAGGAAGAACAACTTGCATTTATATAGCGCTTTTCATGACCACCTGACGTCTCTAAGCGCTTTACAGCTAAATACAGCACATCCAACAGTGCAGCACTCCCTCAGTATTGCACTGGAGTGTCACCCTAGATTATGTGCCCAAGTCTCTGGAGCAGGATTTGAATCCGTGACCTTATTAGCAAGGAATTTACAACAGAGAGGCAGAATGAGATACAAAGTATTTGCAACACTGAAACAGGCCATTCAGCCCAACTGGTCTATGCCAGTGTTTATGCTCCACATGAGCCTCCTCCCACCCCTCTTCATCTCACCCTATCAACATACCCTTCTATTCCTTTCTCTCATGTATTTATCTAGCTATCCCTTAGGTATATGTGTGCTATTCACCTCAATTGTCCCTTGGTTTTTTTATTCCTTCACAGGATGTGGACGTTGCCAGCATATATTGTCCATCCCTAATTGCCTTTGAGAACAAACAACTAACAGGAGGAGGTGGCACCACAAATATCCCCATCCTCAATGATGGGGGACCCAGCACATCAGTGCAAAAGATAAGGCTGAAGCATTTGCAACAATCTTCAGCCAGAAGTGCCAAGTGGAGGATCCATCTCGGCCTCCTCCTGAGGTCTCCAGCATCAAAGATGCCAATCTTCAAACAATCCAATTCATTCCACTTGATAGCAAGAAATGGCTGAAGGCACTGGATACTGCAAAGGCTATGGACCCTGACAACATTCCAGCAACAGTACTAAAGACTTGTGCTCCAGAAATAGCTGCACCCCTAGCCAAGCTGTTCCAGTAGAACCTGCTCACTGATGCTCAGTTTAGGTTCCACAGGGCCACTCAGCTCCTGACCTCATTACAGCCTTGGTCCAAACATGGTCAAAAGAGCTGAACACCAGAGGTGAGGTGAGAGTGACTACCCTTGACATCAAGGCAGCATTTGAACAAGTATGGCATCAAGGAGCCCTAGCAAAACTGGAGTCAATGGGAATCAGGGGGAAAACTCTCCGCTGGTTGGAGTTATACCTAGCACAAAGGAAGATGGCTGTGGTTGTTGGAGGTCAATCATCTCAGCTCCGGGACATCACGGCAGGAGTTCCTCAGGGTAGTGTCCTGGGACCAACCATCTTCAGCTGCTTCATCAATGACCTTCCTCCGTCATAAGATACTGAAGCAGCCCATGTACATTGCAGCAAGACCTGGACAATATCCAGGCTTGGGCTGATAAGTGGCAAGTAACATTCGTGCCACACAAGTGCCAGGCAATGACCATCTCAAATAAAAGACAATACGACCATCTCCCCTTGCTGTTCAACGGCATTACCATCACTGAATGTCCCAATATCAACATCCTGGGGGTTACCATTGACCAGAAAGTGAACTGGACCAGTCACATAAACACTGTGGCTAAAAGAGCAGGTCAGAGGCTAGGAATTCTGCGCTGAGTAACTCACCGCCTAACTGCCCAAAGCCTGTCCACCATTTACAAGTCAGGCGAGTGATGGAATACTCTCCACTTGCCCAGATGGGTGCAGCTCCAACAACACTCAAGAAGTTTGACACCATCTGGGACAAAGCAGCCCGCTTGTTTGGCACCCTATCCACCACTTCAACATTCACTCCCTTCACCACCCACGCATTGCAAGATCTACAAAATGCATTGCAGCAACTCACCAAGGCTCCTTAGACAGCACCTTCCAAACCCGTGGCCTTTACCACCTAGACGGACAAGGGCAGCAGATGCATGGGAACACCAGCACCTGCAGGTTCCCCTCCAAGTCACACACTATCCTGACATGGAACTATATCACCATTTCTTCACTATTGCTGTGTCAAAGTGCTGGAACTCCCTAACAGTACTGTTGATGTGCCTACACCCCAAGGACTGCAGATGTTCAAGAAGGCAGCTCACCAGCACCTTCCCAAGGGTATTTAGAGATAAGCACATTCCATGAACAAATGAAAAAAAGAACTCAGCCAGCATAGTCAGTAGTGGTGCTACTGAGCCAATCTTGGTGATGGACATTGAGGCTCCCCCACCCAGAGTACATTCTATGCCCTTGCCAGCCTCAGTGCTTCTTCTAAGTGGTGTTCAACATGGAGGAGTACTGGTTCATAAACTGAGGGAGGGAGGTAGGTGGTAATCAGCAGGAGGTTTCCGTGCCCTTGTTTGACCTGTTGCCATGAGACTTCATGGAGTCCAGAGCCAATGTTGAGGACTCCCAGGGCAACTCCCTCCTGACTATACCACTGTCCTGCTGGTGGGATAGGACATACGCAGGGATGGTGATGGTGGTGTCTGGGACATTGTCTGTAAGGTATGATTCCATATGATTGTGATAGCAAGTTCCACATGCTAACCATTCTCTCGGTAAAGAAGTTTCTCCTGAATTCTATATTAGATTTATTAGTGACTAACCTTACATTTCTGGCCTCCTACTTCTGGCCTCGCCCACAAGTGGAAACATCCTCTCTGCATCTAGTCTGTCAAACCCTTTCATAATCTTGAAGATGCCCATTAGGTCAACCCTCAGTCTACTCTTTTCTAGAACAACGAGAGAGCAGAACTGGGAGAAGAAGGGATAGTAGGGTGGTGTGGGGATAGTGCAGGGAGGGTTCTCAGGTTTGAGTGCAAAAGCAAGACAAACCAGCTTGTTTCAGGCATTGAGATGGGAGGCCGAGTCACGGTGCTGGACTTTAAAAACAGTTGTGGGTCCAAATAGGAGATGGGTGGGCGCGCAATTTGGTGCCGGCGACCTCCATGCCAGTTTGCCACCACGATCTTGACCTCAAGCCGTTTTGAAAGAGGGCGGGTCGGAGTTGGATCATCTCCCCTCCGCTTCCTAGTGGATAGCCAATTGAGGCCAATTATTGTTAATTACTGGGCCTATTAAGGCTCCGTTTCTGCGCTGACTGGAATTTCCTGATGGCAGCCAAGTTGACCTGGACCATGTCCTGACCAAGGTAATGGGCTCAGGATGAGAGCTGGGGTTGATTGTGGGGTGGGGGAATGGATGGGTTGGGTAGGGCTCAATGGATCACGCGAGGGACCCACTCTGGACCCATAATGACCATCACAGCACAGCTGCAGCTGCTGGCCATCCTCTGGAGAGGTTGCCCCTCCAGGACCATGGCCAGGCAGCTGTGGCTTTTAAAAACATAACAATAAACTTAACTTCATTTGCCCCTCGCAGTCGGCAGCTCCCACCTCTGCCAAGCGGTGGAGCTGGAGGAGGGTGGGGTGCTGCTGATAACTGAGTGCTAGAGGGCATCCCATCATACCATTACTCCTCCAACATCGGGAGCCCGTCCGCCATCCCTGATCGGACAACGAGCCCACTCCCTAGCCTTTAATTGACTGAGCATTTGAAAATCTCAAAAATCTAAAGCACACTGGGCGGGGTCAGGACCTGGAAACAGCCTCCAGTTCCATCTCCATTGAAAATCCAGCCCACAGTGTGTGAATGAGCTGCCACTGCACACCAGCCTGCCATTGTGGCCCTGCACTCTACACTTGTTATATCTCATCGCATGGGCTAAAGGGACTCTAACAGCAACCGACAGACAGGTCCCTGAGGCAGCTCATGTTTATTTATAACTTGATTTCAGTTGTTGTAGCTTTTGACATGCACGGAACTGAAATGAAGTGGCGTGCCTTTACTCGTTTGTGTCAAGGTCCCGGGCACAAAAGCGTGGTGAGAGGGATGGGGAAGCAGCACTTGGTTGAGGTTTCACCTCGGTGCCATGAATCTCTCTCTCAGCGTTAACGGATTGTGTGCTTTGCACAGGTCTAAACAGGCTGCAACCAGCTCAGGTCGGCCCTTATTGATTAAATTACGAGGACAGGTTGTATATACTGTTACAAGAGTGCCTTTATTTTTTGTAAAGTTTGCTTTTAAGGACTTATATTTGAATTATGGACATTGATTCATCTGGAAGCTTGAAGAGATGCTGAACTTTGTTTTTTTAAAAGAGATCACCAGAAGGATTCCTGGACTTGGCTTGTAAACAAGCCCTTACTGGAAGGCATCTGTTTGCAATTAATTACCCGGCTTGTTGTTATGACTGAGAAGATGTTTAGAGAGAAGTGACAGGTCACAATTTATAGGGGTCAGGAGGCTTGATTCTTGTGACATTGTTTTGGTTTCATTTTGGACAGTGAGTTGGTTTTTGCTTGTCAAGGAAACCCAGCTCATCTCCTTCTCTCTCTTGGAAAGAAACCCTGAATATCCAGTGTGTCAGTCTCCTCTTTTCTCTTTCCTCCTGTATTTGAAGAAACCCTGCCTTTCAAATGTGTTGGACCTGAAACCTCTGTGCCGCATTTCTTCTGTAAGGCCTATCTGAAACCTATTGCTGCATTTCTTGGAAAGCCTATCCAAACTGATCCTCAAGGTCACCTTAAAAGAACTGTTCCAGGAAGATCCCAGTGACAGCCGTCTATATGTATTTGGGACACCAAACCAAAGCAAGGACATCTTTCCATGTCTTCTCCTTTTTCTTCAAGAATGAGCAATTATTCAGCCTAAGTGTTTTTTAAAATCTTTTTTTGGTAACAGATCTCGAAAGCACAATTCCCTTTTATTTTTCTGATTAGCGTGTTTGTGTGTGTGTGTTTTATAATAAACTGTTGTTTATTAAAGAAATCTGGCTGTCGAGTTTTATTCTGGGATAAAAATAGTGTCTATGATTGACCGTATCAGTATGTGGGAAAAAAGTTTAAATATATGTTGTGACTCGTGGAGAAGTGGGACTAGAATAAACAGTGAACTTTTCCCAAGTAACAATACTTGGCTTGTATTCCCTCGAGTTTGGCTGATAGAAGGGTGATCTGATCGAGGTGTTTAAAATAAGGGTAGACACAAAGAAATTATTTCCTCCGGTGGGCGAATCAAGAACAAGGGGATACATTCTTAAAAATTACAGCCAGGTAATTTAAGAGTGAAATTAGGAAGCAACTTTTCACATTAAGAGTTGTGGAAATCTGGAACACTCTCACCTATAAGTTGTTGAGGCTGGTGGTCAATTGCAGCTTTCAATATTGAGACTGAAATATTTTTGTTGTCTATCAAGGGATATGGAGAAATCGTGGGTAAATGATATTGAGGTACAGATCAGCCATGGTCTATTTGAATGACTGAACAGCCAAGGTTGCTCACTTGTTCTTGTGCGACATTTCTGTGCTCATTAAGGTGAGGGATGTTTGAGCGAAAGACTCACGACCCTCTGACAGAAAATACTTCTCCTCATCTCTGTCTTGAATGGGCGACCCCTTATTTTTAAACAGTGACCCCTAGTTCTAGATTCTCCCACAAGGGGAAATATCCTTTCCACATCCACCCTGTCAAGACCCCTCAGGATCTTAATATGCTTCAATCAAGTCACCTCTCACTCTTCTAAATTCCAGCGGATACAAGCCTGTCCAATCCTTCCCCATAAGACAGTCTGCCCATTCCAGGTATCAGTCTAGTAAACTTTCTCTGTACTGCCTCCAACACATTTACATCCTTCCTTAAATAAGGAGACCAGTACTGTACACAGTACTCTAGATGTGGTCTCACCAATGCCCTGTATAGCTGAAGCATAGCCTCCCTACTTTTGTATTCAATTCCCCTCGCGATAAACGATAACATTCTATTAGCTTTCCTAATTACGTGCTGTACCTGCATACTAACCTTTTGCGATTCATGCACTAGGACATCCAGATCCGTCTGCATCTCAGAGTTCTGCAATCTCTAACCATTTAGATATTTATTTTTTATTCTTCCTGCCAAAGTGGACAATTTCCCACTTTCCCACATTATACTCCATTTGTCAGATCTTTGCCCACTCACTTAATCTATCTATATCCCTTTATAGCCTCCTTATGGCCTCTTCACAAGTTAGTTTCCTACCTATCTTTGTGTCATCAGCAAATTTAGCAACCATACCCTCAGTCCCTTCATCTAAGTCATTTATATAAATTGTAAAAGATGAGGCTCCAGCACAGATCCCTGTGTCACACCACTAGATTTTGGGATTAGAATAGGTAGGTGCTTGATGGCCAGCACAAACACGATGGTCCGAAGGGCCTGTTTCTGTGCTCTATGACTCTATGACACTTGTTACATCTTGCCAACCAGAAAATGACCCATTTATGCCTACTCTCTGTTTCCTGTTAGCTAGCCAATCCTCTATCCATGCCAATATGTTACCCCCTACACCATGAGCTTTTATTTTCTGCAATAACCTTATCAATGCCTTCAGGAAATCTGGGTACAATACATCCACTGGTTCCCCTTTATCCACAGCACATGTAACTCCCTCAAAGAACTCCAATAAATTGGTTAAACATGATTTCCCTTTCACAAAACCATGTTGACTCTGCCTGATTACCTTGCATTTTTCTAAATGCCCTGCTATAACGTCTTTAGTAATAGCTTCTAACATTTTCCCTAAGACAGATGTTAAGCTAACTGGCCTGTACTTTCCTGCTTTCTGTGTCCCTTTTTGAATAAAGGAGTTACATTTGCTATTTTCCAATCTAACCGAACCTTCCCCGAATCTAGGAAATTTTGGAAAATTAAAACTAACGCATCAACTATCTCACTAGCCACTTCTTTTAACACCCTAGGATGAAGTCCATCAGGACCCGGGGACTTGTCAGCCCGCAGCTCCAACAATTTGTTCAGTACCACTTCCCTGGTGATTGTAATTTTCTTGAGTTCCTCCCTCCCTTCCATTTCCTGACTTACAGCTAATACTGGGATGTTACTTGTATCCTCAATAGTGAAGACCGATGCAAAATATCTGTTCAGTTCATCTGCCATCTCCTTATTATCCATTATTAATTCCCCAGACTCACTTTCTATAGGACTAATGCTCACTTTGTTAACTTTTTTCTTTTTTAAATATCGAAAGAAACTCTTACTATCTGTCTTTATATTTCTAGCTAGCTTTCTCTTGTACTCTAATTTTACCTTCCTTATCAATCTTTTAGTCATTCTTTGCTTTTTTTTATAATTCTGTCCAATCTTCTGACCTGCCTCCCATCTTTGCGCAATTATAGGCTTTTTCTTTAAGTTTGATACTATCTTTAACTGTTTTAGTTAAACACGGATGGCGGGTCCCCCCCCTTGGAATTTATCTTTCTTGGATGAATGACCAGTTACCAAGAACAGCTTGCATTTGTATAGCACCTTTGTGTTAGTAAAACATCCTAAGACGCTTCGCAATGCGTTATTAGACAAAATTTGACACGGAGCCACATGAAGAGATATTAGGACAGATGACCAAAAGCTTGATCAAAGAGGTAGGTTAAAAGGAGGGGAGAGGGATACGGAGAGATTTAGGGATGGAATTCCAGAGCTTAATGCCAGAGCTTAATAGTGTGAAGTGGAACACTTTCCCTTTGGGAAACAAGGGCTGAATTTTACCAGCCCCTGATGTCTGGGGGCATGGTGGGGAGGCCTGGAAAATCCTTCCGGGAGAGGCCCACCATGGGCCTCGACGCCTGAAAGACCCCGCCCCATTTTACCGGCCACCCCGCCACTCAGCCAAAAAACCTTAATTTACATATGTAAATAAATGATAATAAATGAATAATTACTTACCTCATCGCGACGGCCATCCCTTGCCGATGTTCCAGCAGGTTGCCAGAACTCCCATGCCTTGGGATCTCTGTTCGGAGATCCAAGGTGGAACACTAGTGGGGAAGGGGAGGAGTGAAGTTTCCAGGACGAGAGGTGGGGGAGCGGCAAAAATGAACGCAATTGGTTGAGAGGCCGGTGGGAAGGGGTTGAATGTTAAAGGTCATGATCGAAAATTTACTTTTTTTGGAGGGAGAGGACAAATAATAAACTGATTATTCATTGGGAGGGGCTGGGAGAAGATATCGGAAATGTGAAATAAATTTTACTTTAATTTTTTGGAAAAGCTGTAACTTTAAACATTAAAATGAAACAGGAAGAGCCTGAAGCCCTTTAAAAATCGCACCGGCACCGGTGCTTGCGCAGTGGCGCCAGACGCCATTGCCGAGGACAGAGCGCCCGTCCCCCTCTACGTCATCGGGGACAGGTGGTCCGACCCCCCCCCTCCCCCTCCATATTAATGAGCCGCCACACGAAACATCGTGGTGGCTCTGTGGCTCACATCTCGCACGTGCACCACACACTTTTTGAAGCTCCCCGCCAAATTCAGCCGCAAGTATCAGCAACAAGGTGGGTGTCTCCGCTCAGGAGTGATTTTGGCCTCTGAGTCAGAAGGTTATGGGTGTGACCCGCACTCCTGACAATCCTGGCAAATGAAGGTGAGAGGATGAGGAGGACATGGAAGAGGTTGAGGAAAATGAGCAGGAGCAGACCGGGCTTGGTTACGAATAGCCCTAACCTGCAAATTTTGAGCGTTGATTTTAACCATGCCCACCCAATGGGAACAGGGTGGGCGTGTGGGCTGAGCGATTAAAATGGCGATTAGGTGATCCTCTGAGGACAAGAAAAATTACCTGGGCTACTGACAGCCTGGGACCCCTACTCTCAGCAATCGTGAGCCCCCCCCCCCACCACCAAGACCCCCCCCCCCAACACCTGCAACTTACCTTGCTCGAAGCCTAACCTTGTGGCCTCAATCAGGTGATCTGCATCTTTAACAATCCGTGGTTAACTTATGGAATTTAAATTGAGCTGGACCTTCAGAGTCACAAAGGGACCTCTTCTCCGCCAGAATATTGTGAGGAGGGACTGGAGAAATTCAGCCTATTCCGCCTCTGAAGGAGGCGACTGAGAGGGGACCCCATAGAGGTGTCTAAGATAGTAAATGGCCTAAGAGAGATCAATCCAGAACTGTAGTTCAAACTAAACAATAACAATACTTTGAGAGGGATCCAGGGGGGTGCTAGGGGGTGTGGGTGCAGTCAAACTGTGGAATGACAAGTTTTGAACTGATGTCAGCCATTTCTTCACACATACAATGTGGAATGGACTGAGCAGTAAATCTAATGGAAGCAAAAGATCTGAGAATAATTTTAGAGACAGTGGGCTGCTAAGATGGGAGGACTGAAGCATTCTCCCAGATTGCTGAGCGAGAAACTGGTTGAATAATACAATTGTGCAGGGCATCGGTGAGCTGTACAGTGTGCAGTTTTCGTCTCCTCACCTAAGTAAGGATATACTTTCCCTAAAGTGAGTACAATGAGGATTAACTCAGCTGATCCCCGGGGTGAGAGGATTGTCCTATATTCCCTGGAGTTTAGAAGGAGAGATGATGTCATTGAAACAAATAAAATTCTTAAGTGGTTTGGAAGGAGAAAATGTTTTCCCTGGCCGGGGAATCTAGAACACAGGATCACAGACTCAGAATAAGGGGTTGGCCATTTAGGATTGAGATGAGGAGAAATTTCTTCACCCAAAGTGTTGTGAATCTTTGAGGTTGATAGATTTTTGAATACTTAGGGAATTAAAGGGATACGGGGATAGTGTGGGAAGGTGGAGTTAAGGTGTAAAATCAGTCCTAATCGTATTGAATTCCAGAACAGGCTTGAGGGATCCAATAGGGGCCTACTTCTGCCCCTGTAGCTTATGTTCTTATATATCCTTCCTTATGATGTCAGCTGTGGCCCAGTTGGTAACACTCTCACCTCTGAGTCAGAAGTTTGCCGTACTGAGGGGATGCTGCATTGTCAGAGGTGCCATCTCTCGATGAGATATTAACCTGAGGCATCTTCAGCCCTCTCAGGTGGATGTAAAAGATCCCATGTCACTATTTTGAAGACGGGGAGTTGTCCCCAGTGTGCTGGCCAATATTTATCCCTCAAACAACACTAAAGAAAGTATCTGTTCCTTGCTCTTTGTGGGAGCTTGCTGTGCACAAATTACCTGCTGCATTTCTTACAACACTTCAAAGAAGTATGTCATTGGTTGCAAAGCACTGTGGGATATCCTGAGGTCGTGAAAGGTGCTATATAAATGCAAGTGTTTCTTATCCCACCTATTTTTTCAATTTCTGATACTCTTGTCACTCTTCACTCTTGCTGTGCTACCTCATCCTTTTCAACAAAATAGTGGTAACATTTTCTTTAGGAAAGGCACTACCAGCTTTCCCCAGATGCACAAGCCTTGAGCTGCAGATCATTAAGCGATAATTTGCTGCAGTAACCATTTATTTCAAATTAACCGTAGCAAGTAATCACACCAAGGGCAGAAAAGCAGAGTGAGATTATACAATACATAAAGCCTCTCAGCAATTCTCCTGACACACAGCGCTGTGGGGAATAAGGCTGACTATCGTTACAATTAATTTAACTTGCACTGAAACATTTATGAAAACATCTAAGCGCTAAGGGCTGGGTGGGACTTAAAAAGGTGAGCAGATGCAATCTTCTGTGAAAGTATAATGAGGGCGAAATTGGATTCAGTAGCGCCGTTTTTTGGGTGCTAGGAGACCCCTTAAGGTTCCAAAATGGCATCATTGGCACACGCAAACGAAGTATGCCAGACACAATATTGGTAAAGGGGTTAGTGCTTGCACATCTAACATCTGACAGAAGTATTCAGAAGAGGCAGACCATGACGTCTTGCATTCTGGTTTGACACCAGCACTGCCACTTTGGAGCTCCCCAATCCGGCCTTCATGTTCTCCTAACCTCCCACAGTGAACGTGCATTCACTGAAGGAACCTCTGCAGCAGTGCGGTTTAAAGGCATTGTCAACTACTTACAGTTTAGTTGCTGGATTGTTTCTTTTGGCTGTTGCTGCAATTCTACAAGTTTTGGGGGTTTTTCCAATACTTGTTAAAAGTTTCAGAAGTCTACAAGAAGTGGTCTGACTACCACCGAAGTACTTTTTTGCTAACTTAAAGGTTATGCACAAACCAGTTGCTTCAGACATGCATGGCCTAAGTGTGCGAGGTGAGTGAGGTTAAAAAAATGCAGGGAAATGCAGCAAGGTGGATACAAAATTGGCTCAGTGGCAGGAAACAAAGGGTAATTGTTGACGGCTGTTTTTGCGACTGGAGGGCTGTTTCCAGTGGCATTCCACAGGGTCCCCTGCTTTTTGTGGTATATATTAATGATTTGGACATAAATGTAGAGGAAGTGAGGGACCTTGGAGTGAATGTCCACAGATCCCTGAAGGTAGCACGACAGGTCGATAAGGTGGTTAAGAAGGCATACGGAATCCTTTCCTTTATTAGACGAGGTATAGAATATAAGAGCAAGGAGGTTATGCTGGAACTGTATCACTCATTGGTTAGGCCACAACTTGAGTACTGTGTGCAGTTCTGGTCACCTCATTACAGAAAGGATGTAATTGCACTAGAGAGGGTACAGAGGAGATTTACGAGGATGTTGCCAGGACTGGAAAAATGCAGCTATGAGGAAAGATTGGATAGGCTGGGGTTGTTCTCCTTGGAACAGAGAAGGCTGAGGGGAGATCTGATTGAAATGTACAAAGTTTTGAGGGGCTAGGATAGAGTGGAGGTGAAGGGCCTATTTACCTTAGCAGTGAGGTCAGTGAGGACTGGGGGCATTGATTTAATGTGATTGGTAGAAAACTTTGAGTGGAGTTGAGGAAAAAATGTTTTCATCCGAAGGGTGGTGGGGGTCTGGAACTCACTGACTGGAAGATTAGTTGAGGCAGAAACGCACTACTCGTTCGAAAGGAGTCTGGATATGCACCTCAGGTGCTGTAATCTGTAGGGCTATAGACCAAATGCTGGAAGGTGGGATTAGAATGTGTGGATCGTTTTTCAGCCAGCACAGACACGATGGGCCAAGTGGCCTCTTTCTGTGCCTTAAACGTTCTATGATTTCTATGATTATTAGGTATGAGTCATGATTGCTCGAGATTGTTGGTAGGTGAGTGATGGAAATGTGGTGCATTGAGCAGTGTGCGAGGCTAGTGGTGGCATTCAAAGATACATTCACTGACGTTGACCACTCGTGAGGTCATTAAATTTCTTTGGGCACTACATCCCAGTCCTTGGAACTATACTCCTGGCACTCCTGACAGCTGTAGCAATCTGTTCCCACTGTCTCCTCGCCATGTGTCTGAAGGGCCTCCGACTTCCCCCATCAAGGATACAGGACATCTCTCCTCCTTTTCTTTTTATTCGTTAATGGGATGTGAGCATCGCTGGCAAGACCTGCATTTATTGCCCATCCCGAATTGCCCTTGAGAAAGTGGTGGCGAGCTGCCTTCTTGAATCTGCAGTCCATGTGGTGTAGGTACAGCCACAGTGCTGTTAGGGAGGGAGTTCCAGGATTTTGACCCAGCGACAGTGAAGGAACAGAGATATAGTTCCAAGTCAGGATGGTGTGTGGTCTGGAGGGGAACTTGCAGCTAGTGGTGTTCCCATGCATCTTCTGCCCTTGGCCTTCTAGGTGGTAGAGGTCATGGGTTTGAAAGGTGCTGTCGAAGGAGCCTTGGTGTGTTGCTGCAGTGCATCTTGTAGATGGTACACACTGCTGCCACTGTGTACCGGTGTTGGAGGGCGTGAATGTTGAAGGTGGTGATAGGGTGCTGATCAAGCGGGCTGCTTTGGCCTGGATGGTGTTGAGCTTCTCGAGTGTTGTTGGAGCTGCACCCATCCAGGCAAGTGGAGAGTATTGCATCACACTCCTGACTTGTGCCTTGTAGATGGTGGACAGGCTTTGGTGAGACAGGAGGTGAGTTACTCGCCGCAGGATTCCCAGTCTCTGACCTGCTCTTGTAGCCACAGTATTTATTTGTCTGGTGCGGCTCTTCTGCCAAGTCCTCCAGTGCAGCATCTGAAAACATGGGGGCCCACGCTCTCCCGTGGATCAGCTGTTTTGTTCTTTTCCAGGTCAGATTCAGTTGCAGAATGACATCCAGTACCTGCTGCAGACTAGCTTTAAGAAATGCAAATTAAATGATTTTGGGCCTTCTGTTGATGCATGCAGCCAATGTATAGAGCAGGCAGTGCTGGATGCTTGTAGACAAAATCGTTGTAATTAGCAGGCAGTGCAAAGTTGGTCTGCTGCTGGCGTTTCACTCGACAGGCGCAGGTTATCAGACATTGCAATCCCCATGGCTGGTTTTGGGGGCTTGACCAATTTATAGCCCATTGTGTTTCCTCGTGATAATTAGGCAAGCAAAGAATGATATATTTGCTGGTCAGCTGCAAGACAAAAGCGATGTGAATTCGACTAGGAGTGAAACTGACTTCCTACATTTTGTAATGCCAGCTGAAACCTGCTGGAATCCTCATGCCATCTTGCACCTTCCATCAACTCGAGGGCATCCAAAACTCTGCTGTCTGTATCCCTAACTCGCACCAAGTCCCGTTCACCCATCACCCCTCTGCTCACTGACCTACGTTGGCTCCCAGACCAACGATGTCTCAATTTTAAAATTCTCATCCTTGGTTTCAAATCTGTCCATGGCCACGCTCCTCTCCATCTCTGTAATCTCCTCCAGCCCCACAACCCTCTCAGATGTCTGCACTCCTCCCATTCTGCCCTCTTGCACATCCCAGATTTTCTTCATTCCACCATTGGAGCATCTCTCTACAGGAGTGAGATATTAGAGGGGTGCAACACAGGTTGAGATGACCCTACCTAAGCCTAGCCTAAACTCAATTCCTAGTGTGGATACAGCTGATGTCCATTAATATTGAGTTACACCTTTGAAATTGAAAGAAGCATTTTGTCCCAACAGAGTTAACATGAAATAGAAGAAAAAACTGAGTTATTTCCTTATTTTCGGATTGTGTTCTAAAGGAGCTAGTCATATATTATGGAGTCCCAGTAAGAACTTATTCAAACATTAATTATAAAATGATATTACTAGTGTGAAGAAGATATAATGTGTCTGGTTTGGCAAGCAATCAATGTAATCACATCAAGGGACCAGGTTTTCTATAAAGAGGCTCAGTCATAGCTCTTCATTTATTCTAGCTTTCCTCTTAAGATGCACATTCCCTCCTCTCTCCCTAGTTTCCATTTGGATTGGAGATCATTAACCAGCCACTAGGAAGTATAGCAGAGTTACTGCAGGGTTACGCAGTCCTGGCTGGACTCCCACATTCCATCCTCTGTAAATCTGAGGGCATCAAAAACTCTGCTGCCCATGACTTTACTTGCACCAAGTCCCACTCACCTATCACCCCTGCGCTCGCTGACCTACATTGATTTTAAAATTCGCATCCTTGTTTTCAAATCCCTCCACGGCCTTGCCCCTCCCTATCTCTGAAATCTCCCCCAGCCCTGCAACCCTCTAAGATATCTGCGCTCATCAAATTCTGGTCTCTTGCACATCCCAGGTAAATTTCTCTTTCAAAGAGCTGGCACAGTCATGACTGGCCGAATGGTCTCCTTCTGTGCTGTAACAATTCTGTGATTCTGTGATCCCCAATTTTAATCTCTCCATCATCGGTGGCCATGCCTTCAGTCGCCTAGGCCCTAAGGTCTGAAATTCCCTCCCTAAACCTCTCCGCCCCTCTGCCTCACTTTCCTCCTTTAAGACACTTCTTAAAAACCTACCTCTTTGATCAAGCTTTCGGCCATCTGCTACCCAGTGAGACACTGAGTCAGAACAGTAAAGAATGTTGAAAATTATTCTTCAGACTTGTTGCACAAGTATCTGGCAGGGGGGAGGGGGGGGGGGGGTCAGGGGGAGGTCATCTTATTTAAACAGGCCAAGTAGGCATGCACACCACTCAGGGCTGTATCTTAGAGCACCCATTAAATGAGGGTAGCCGCAAAATACCTGGAAGTTTCAGTAGTGTGCCCACCTTCAGGGGTTCGGACTTGGACCCTCACAAGGCCTCACAGCCAACCCTTGTCTGCTTTCATTGCAACAATATTCTGCCAGACCAGGGACCAGGAAGCTCGCAGCCAGGGAATACACTCCTTGGTAATGCTCCCTTCTGGTGCCAGTGTCCTTGTTTGGGACAGGACTGAGGGATTACCTCAAATGAGGCATCTTCAAAACCAGTATGGGAGGCAGGAGGCTGGCATATCTGGGTTCTAGCCTAATTCCTGTGTCCTCTTGTCCTGCTCTGTGAAAGTACTGTCCCTGGCCTCTATCCAGGGATAGGCACCAACGTGTTGCACCATGGACATTTGACAAAATTATTGACTCAGCCGCAGACATGGGAGCAATTAATCTGTATATAAAGTACATAGCCAGCCTAACACCATCAAAACACAGTCCGATTTAAAACACATTTCTCCCAATAAATAAAGTAGTTAAGCATACAAACATCAATGGAGAGCAGCACAACTGTATTAGCTAGCTAGCAAGCAAAGCAGCATTAAATGCCAATGCAAATTACTTTTGTTGACAGAATAGAGCTTTACTGTTCCCTGAAATCTAAGTAATCAAATTTCAGCACTCAGCAATAGAGTCCTTTGTTTACTGTTTTTAATCATTTTTACAATCAATGCTATTCTTTTAAGTTTTATAAAACTTTTATAAATCATGTTTTAAACTTTGTGTGACGATAACTTTAGGAACGCGACAGAAACCAGTAATAATAACTTCCGTAGTTTTGTTTTTAAAACTTCCACCTTATCATAAAACTCAAATCAGTTTCCATCCTAGTGGATATGAATGTGCATCCACATTACCAGTAGTTGAGGAATCCCTCAAATTTTGGGGAGGTGGGAGAAATAAGGAAAAGGCAAAAAAAAAGTCTTTGAATCAGCCTAATTAACCTGCAGGTGCACAAGATTGGAATTTAATTTTCAATTTCATAACTTTAATTGCATTATTAGAACATCAAACCCATGACCTGTTTTACTGACTGATACAGATTGGTATGAAGTTTTTTTAAAACTACTTTTCTCTGAAATTCTCTTCCTGTCTGAAGGCACTGATTCTCTTTAGTGGAGTACTGTTCCATGGGAAATGGTTACTCTTCAACATGAGATGCAAGAATACAATATTCATGCACGAGCCTTGACAGGCCATGCGGCCGTGGATGACATCACCACTGAACCAGACCCTGCCCTCACCCAACAACTACATTTGCATACTTCAAGCAGAGGTCATTACATAACGATCAGGAACTCTTGCCAAGTTTCCTTCCTTCAACCAAGGACTTTAGCACAACTACTCATATGAAATCATCTAACTCTGTGTAGACAGGGAGTTAACTTGGCATCTTCCTGGTCAGTATAGCTACGACAGTAACTTTTCTGAGCATGGTTATTTTTGTAGCCTGGCTGAATATCTTGTGCATTTTGCTGAATACAAAGACGTCCTCCATCCCCACTAAGAAAACAGAAGTTTAATCCCCAGATTTTACCTGTCTCCATTGGAGAGATTTATTTCAAGTTTTGGCTTTCTCCTTCGAGCTTCATTTTGAATACCGTCAACACTCCCTCCTGCGCCCGTCTCTTTGCCGGCGGTAGGGGTGGTTGGCGGGGTGTGGTGGTGCTGGGGAGTGAGCTGGCGCGAGCTGCGAGCAGTCGGGAGCGGGAGAGAATGGCAGGATTGAGCGGTGAGCAGACGGGCGCGGGTGGGAGCGGGGCAGTGAAGTGGTGATCACAGGGGGAAGTGGGGTACTGTTGGAGGATGGAGATGGTGATTGCAGCCACTGAGGGGTGAGGGAGTTTGGGTTCTATTTGCATTTTGTGTCAAATTGAGCAGCGCCATATTCGTTACTGGCAGCTGCCTGAGATGTCGCAGACAGTGACGTTTCAGTGGATGAGGCTACATTTGTGCATGTGCTAGTACTGCGCCACCTAGTGGTTGCTTTGTCAGCAAACGCAGCCTTGAAAACTACCCGTCATGGACCTCAAAATGTTTACCACGGACACGTTGCTGACCCTGCCTCTATCCCATTCAGTATCTCAAATGCCTCTATTAGGGCCCCTCTGAAGCATCTCTTCCTAATGTTAAGGAGCCCGAGCTCATCAAGTCCTTTTTCCTAGCTCTTCCTTTGACACCGAGGATCAGATCATTGCTCTCCCCTGCACTACCTCCTTACAAACTTTCTCTGGAAGTATCGTCAGTGTACGTCTTGGAATATCAACAACAACTTGTATTTCTGTAGCAACTTTAACATTGCAAAACATCCCAAGTCTCTTCACAGGAGCGTTCCCAAACAAGATTTGGCACTGAGCCGCATAAGGGGATATTTGGACAGGTGACCAAAAGCTTGATTAAAGAGGTTTTAAGGAGCATCTTAAAGGAGGAGAGGTTTAGGGAGGGAAATCCAGAGCTCAGGGTACAGACTGCTGAAGGCATGGCCATCAATTGTGGAGCAATTAAAATTGGGGATGCGCAAGAGACCAGAATTGGAGAGCCGAGAGCTCGGAGGGTTGTGGGGCTGGAGGAGATTACAGAGATAGGGAGGGCGAGACCACAGAGGGGATTTGAAAGCAAGGTTGAGAATTTTAAAATTGAGGCAATGCTGGACCAGAAGCCAAAGTAGGTCAGGGGGCAACAGGGGTGATGGGTGACCAGGACGAGTTAGGATACGTGCAGCAAAGTTTTGGACAAGCTCAAGTTTATGGAGATTGGAAAATAGGAGGCTGGCCAGGACTTCATTGGAATAATCAAGTCTAGAGGCAAAAAAGGCATGGGTGAGGGTTTCAGCAGCAGGTGAGCTGAGGCAAGGGTCGGAGCCAAGCAGCGTTATGGAGTAGAAATGAGTGATTTTGGTGATGGAGCTGAAATTTGGTCAGAAGTTCATCTCAGGTTCAAATAGAACACCAAGGTTGCAAATGGTCTGATCCAGCCAGAGACAGTGTTCAGGGAGAGGGATTGCATCAGTAACTAAGGAACAGAGTTCCCCAACAGCACTGAAGGATTTTGGCCAATCAATGTCCTGATTTGAATTTAGTCCCAGGCTCCGTGTTTAAGTCAGACAGCTCGAGAGGAAACTGATATCTGAACATGGAGAATTTCTTTAGGACTTTGACAGTAAGGAGGACGTCGCTAATGACTAGTTGTTGCATTCTGTGAAAGAAATAATTGTCCAGATATGTAATATAAAATATAATTTATCTGGCATTGTAGATGACTAGTGAATGATTAAATGATTGATGATTTTAATCATTCACCACTATATATACTATATATATAATATTCCACACTTGTCCTTCCTGTTCTATACAAGACGTGTTCTTATCATTGGACACTTCCATAAATTTGGACATTTATTGCCAGTACAGTATAAATAACTGGAATAAGAATACTCAAACATCATTATCAAAATCAATTAGCTATCACCAAAGCAGGGTGAGCGTGTGTTATTTGTTCAGGCTGCTCTGTGTTGACTTTATTAATTTATTGGCAAACACTTGTTGTACTCGACACACATCATCCTACACATTCTTCCTCCCACCTGCACCCTCTGCACCTTCACTGTGTCAGAATCAAAGGGACAATTTTATTTTTATTCATTTCATGGGATGTGGGCGTCGCTGGCTAGGCCAGCATTTGTTGCCCATCCCTAATTGCTCTCGAGAAGGAGGTGGTGAGCTGCCTTCTTAAACCGCTGCAGTCCGTGTTGCGGAAGTACACACAGTGCTGTTAGGGAGGGAGTTCCAGGATTCAGATCCAGCAACAGTGAAGGAACGGCGATATATTTCCAAGTCAGGATGGTGTGTGGCTTGGAGGGGAACTTGCAGGTGGTGGTGTTCCCATGCATTTGCTGCCCTTGTCCTTCTAGTTGGTAGAGGTCACGGGTTTGGAAGGTGTTGTCTAAGGAGCCTTGGTGAGTTGCTGCAGTGCATCTTGTAGATGGTACACACTGCTGCCACTGTGCGCCCGTGATGGAGGGAGTGAATGTTGAAGGTGGTGGATGGGGTGCCAATCAAGTGGGCTGCTTTGCCCTGGATGTTGTCGAGCTTCCTGAGTGTTGTTGGAGCTGCAGTCATCCAGACATGTGGAGTGTATTCCATCACATTCCTGACTTGTGCCTTGTTGATGGTGGACAGGCTTTGGGGAGTCAGGAGGTGAGTTACTTGCTGCAGAATTCCCAGCCTCTTACCTGCTCTTGTAGCCACAGTATTTATATGGCTGTTCCAGTTCAGTTTCTGGTCAATGGTAACCCCCAGGATGTTAATTATTTTAACTCGTGGGTTTGTTCAGAGCAGGCGAGCACGGAGGGAATGTTACCTACTCCCATGGAGGGTTCAATGTTAGGCCCAGACATTTAGCTACCTGGGCCTCATGTGAATACAGCAACACTGTTAGGGTGAAGTCAGGAGGGCCAGTGGCAGGAGGGGAAATTGGGAGGGGAGTCAGGAGTGGCACCGCAGCTTCACAGCTCCAGGAACCCGGGTTCAATTCTGGGTACTGCCTGTGCGGAGTTTGGAAGCTCTCCCTGTGACTGCGTGTGTTTTCACCGGGTGCTCCAGTTTCCACCCACAGCCAAAGACTTGCAGGTGATAGGTAAATTGGCCATTGTAAATTGCCCCTAGTGTAGGTAGGTAGTAGGGAATATGGGATTACTGTAGGTTTAGTATAAATGGGTGGTTGTTGGTCGGCACAGAGGCGGTGGGCTGAAGGGCCTGTTTCAGTGCTGTATCTCTAAATAAATAAATATAATCCCAACATGGAACCATACTACAACCACAGAACTAAAGCCAGCGTGTAGTGTAACATAGAAAGATATCCCAGATTAGAAACAGCGTCCAGCAAGGATCCATATCCTGGTATAGAATTGGACCCCATAATGGAATTATACCAATAATAGTATCATACAGTCACATGGCACATTGTACTGTCACATGGCATCATACCTGAGCTTGAAATCTTACCCCAGCATAACATCGTACTCTATAACGGGATTGTACCTTATAATAGAACTGTACTAGAAAGGAATCGGATCCCAGAATGCAATCATACCTGAACATGGAATTGGACCTCAACATGTAACTATTCCCTACTATGGAACCGAATGCCTTGGACAAAGGAGCGGAGATGTTGAGAACTGGATGAAAAACAAGAATGCAAATTGTCTTGAGTGCAGTACTCGCCTGTGCTGTGCACCATCAAAGAAAACATCTGAATGTTCCAAAATCTAAACCTAAAGACACACAAGGCAGATCATGATGCATGTCATCAGGGGTAAGAGGTGATTGATAATGGATTCATGTTCACAATCCTGCCATGGATGAGTTCCTAATCTCTGTTACTACGGGGAGCTGCTGAGTGGAGGTTGGAGAACAAGCAGGTTACCCAGGAAAATCTCCCGCCCATCCGGAGAAGGGGATAACTGCTCCATGACCATATCTAGAAGCATTGGTGAAGGCAAGAAACCAGCCATTGGGGAAGGGTGCTGGTGGAAACCCAGGACGAGGTTGAGGTGGCGTTCCCTATGGTTCAGTGCTGGGAACCACTATTTTTTTTGATATAAATAAATGAAGTGACTCCTGACAATACAGTCCCCCCTGTCGACATCATCAGAGCACTCCCAGATTCGCACATGCGCAGAACAGACTCTTGCTGCCAGTATGGTGCTGCACATGCACAGCTTACATTAACATCCGGCTTGCCAGGACTAAGTTGTGCATGCGCTCGAAAACGACATTCATCGCTCGTCACTCCCTGCCTCGCCACTTCTCCCCACTCAGCTCCCTCCTGCCACTGGTACCTGCTCCCTCCCGCTTCTGGTCTGTGATCGCTGCCTTTCTTCCCAGCATGGGGGAAGCAGGGAAGAGAGAGAGTGACAAGATAGGGAGGCGAGGGAGACTGCGAGCGGGAGGAATGGGGAGCGAGTGGCTGAGGGGGAAGAAGTGGCAAGGCCACGGTTTCTGTTAAATTGCACACACAATCATGCTGAACACAAGCTTCCAGGATTTATCTGTTCCAACTTCCAAAATGTTAGAAATCTTTTTTTAAAATGCTCACTGGTTTAAAATTCAGGTTTGTGTCCAGAAATAATCATCAATAAAATTCATTGCAGGGAGCAGGAGCGGGGACCAGAAGCAGGATGGAGCAGGGAGCAGTGCAGAGCAGGTGGGAGAAGCGGTGAGGCAGCGATCGCCTTTTGGTTTCATTTGTTTTTGTTTTTGTGATAAATTGAGCAGCGCCATCTTTGCTACTGGCAGCTGCCAAGAACGATGCAGACAGTGACATTTCAGTGCATGAGGCTGCATTTGCGCATGTGCAAGTACTGCGCCACCTAGTGGTTGCATTGTCAGCAAACGCAGCCATAAATGACTTGAATATTGGAATACAGAGTCAAATTTCAAAATTTGCAGATGATACCAAGATTGGAGATGTGGCAGACAGTGAGGATGACACCAATCGACTGAAACAGGACATAGATAAGCGAGCAGAATGTACAGACAAGTGCCAGATGGAATTTTATACAGTCAAGAGTGATGTGACACATTTTGGAAGAAGGGGTAGGAAGAGGCAATATAGATTTAATAGCGCAGTTCTAAAGAGTGTGCAGGAACGGGATCTGAGGATGCGTGTGCATCGATCTTTGAAGGTGGCAGGATATATTGAGAGAGTGGTTAGCAAAGCATATGGGATCTTTGGCTTCGTAAATGGAGGCATTGGGCTGGATTTTGTGCTGGAGGCGGGTCTCTCGATGCTGGGCCGTAAAGTTGGGGGAACCCTGCTTCTGCCTTTTCTTGCTTCCCCGGAGTGATCCTCCAGTCTTTTTAAATCAAAGTGTCCGGAGCCAGGATCTCTGTCCCTTTAAAGACAGGGATCCCGCCTCTAAGAGCTGCTGGCCAATCAGAGTGCTGGCAGCTCAGCAGTATCAGCAGTGCCACAAGGAGCAGTGGCCACTGCCAGTACTGCAGAGACCTCAGACCGGGTTCAGCACTGGAACCCTGGACCAGAGATAGGCGAAGCAGGGTTGCCAGGGCCAGTCCGGAATGCCCTTTGAGGCAAGGTGGGGGGGGGCGATCATGCAGTCCAGAGGGAGGAGGGTCCTGGGGGTAAAGTTGTTCCCGATGGGGGTCCTCTGTGGGCCACAAATTGCCCACAAAGGAGGGCTCTCCCCCCACACAAGCCTGCAGGGAGTGGGCCTCGTGTTACAAGGCATCCTCATCCTCCGTGTGCGGCGGAGGCACTTCCGGTAAGATCCCAGCGGCGGTGGGAAGAGGCCTTTAATTGGCTGTTAAACTTAAGGGTCTCATTTGGCCTCTGAGCAGGAAGGATATCATCAGCCTATCCCATCCACAGGAAGATCACTTGGCGATGGGGAGGTGACAGGCCCTCCGCCCCCCCCTTCCCCTCCCTTGCACCCATCATGAAATTCCGTGTTTCCCCCCCACCCCACCTCCAACCCTGCCTCAGGGGGCCACCAGGGTGCAAAAACAGGGACATTATGCTGAACCTTGATAAAGCTCTGGTTAGGACACAACTAGAGTATTGCATCCAGTTCTGGTCACCACACATCAGGATGAATGTGAGGATCCTTAAGAGGGTGCAGAGGAGATTTAGCAGGTTCGGGGATGAGGGATTTTAGTTACAAGGTTAGGTTGGAGAAGCTGCGGTTGTTTCCTCTGGAGCAAACGGGATTGAGGGGAGATTTGATAGAGGTGTACAAGATTATGACAGGTTTAGATAAGGTAGACAAAGAAAAACTGTTCCCATTAGTTAATGGTACAAGGACTAGGGGACACAGATTTAAGGTTTTGGACACGAGATGCAGGGGGAATGTGAGGACGAACGTTTTTACACAGCGGGTGGTAATCACCTGGAACTCGCTGCCCATGAGGGTGGTGGAAGCGGAAACGATCAATGATTTCAAAAAGAAATTGAATGGGCACTTGAGTGATTTAAACTTGTAGGGCTAAGGGGATAGAGCCGGGGAATGAGACAGATTGGATTGCTTTATAGAGAACCGGCACGGACTCAATGGGTCGAATGGCCTCCTTCTGTGCCACAAGGGAAGAAACACAACTTAAGAAGAATCGGGGGTGGGAAATGACTAATTGGTGGAAAAAAACCTAATTACCTAAAAGTAAACAATATTACATGATAAAGTGACACACAGTCCATCGTATGTCTGTAGAACCATTTAAACATGCTCTTAAACAGGACTTGTAAAAGGTCCTGAGCTATCACAGTCATGTTATATGCACTTACAAATGTATAAGTGCTATTTAATGACTAAATGAACAAGAGAGTCGATTCGTTTGATGACTCAGCAGTACTAACTCAGTCAGGCTAATAGTTCGATTGATACTAATTTAATAACAGTTCAGCTTCGTGTTTTTCTCGATTTTCTTAAGTGAAGGATTTTTTCCCCATTACTTTTTTTTAAAATGTTTTTGGCATCCTCGTATCCTCCCCTTTTTCTCTCTGACTGGGTTCTGCAGGTGTTACAGGAATCGAATGGGTCTTTCCTCTCTAGCATTTAGACGAATGAGGGGTGGGCTCATTGAAATGTATGAAGATTCTGAGAGGTTTGACACTGAGAGATTGTTTCCCCTGGCTGGTATGTCTACAACTAGGATAAGGGGTCAATTATTTAGGACTGAGATGAGGAGGAATTTCTTCCCTCAGAGGGTTGTGAATCTTTGGAATTCTCTAGTCCAGAGGGCTGTGAATACTCAGTCGCTGAGTATTTTCAAGGCTGAGATCGATAGATTTTTGGACTCTAGTGGAAATCAAGGGTATAGGATGGGAAAGTGGAGTTGAGGTAGAGGATCAGCCATGATCTTATTGAATGGCGGAGCAGGCTCGAGGGGCCGAATGGCCTACTCCTGTCCCATTTCTTATGTTCTTACCTATCCTTTGAAGCTGCCTCTATTCACCCATCCGCTCCTCCTCATAACCTCTCCTTTAGAGGCTTCTCGTTTATCCCCACTCCCTATTCCCACTACTCTACATCAGTGGTCATTCATTCACATAACTGCCTTCTGAAGCTCGTTGCTCCAAATTCCCTTCTCACACGTTTACAAACCAGGTCTTCAACCACATTCAGATTAGCCTCTACCTTTGTCTTTTTATTTCCCGCCCTAAAGAAAAACAGAACTTGCATTTATATAGCATCTCTTTTACACCCTCAGAACATCCCAAAGTGATTTACAACCAATGAATCCATTTTGTGCACAGCAAGATCCCACAAATAGCAATGAAATAAATGACCAGGTCATCGGATTTTAGTGCTGTTGATTGAGGGATAAGTATTGACCAGGACACTGGGGCTAACTCCCCTGCTCTTCCTTAAAATAATGACATGGGATCTTTTACCTGAGGGGTCAGGGACAAGGCCCTGGTTTAATACCTAATTGGAAAGATGGCACCTCTGACAGTGCAGCACTCCCTCAGTACTGCATTGGGAGTATCAGCCTGGATTTTGTGCTTAAGTCTCAAAGTAGGATTTGAACCCAGAAGCTTTTGATTCAGAGGGGTTGTGGGCTACCCACTGAACAATGGCTGACACCTTAAGCTCTGTTTTAACCTCCTGGTTTAAATGCTTTGATTTTCCCCTCAGCCTAAGGCACGGTAGTGTAGTGGTTATGTTACTGGACTAGTAATCTACTAGACCAGTGCTATTCGTCCAGAGAATGTGAGTACAAATCCCACTGTGACAGTTTGAGAATTTTAGTTCAGTTTTTAAAAAGCTGGCATGAATAAAAAGTGACCATGAAACTGTCGGATTGTCATAACTGGTTCACTCATGTCCCTTTATGGCAGGAAGCCTGCGGTCCTTGCTCACTCTGGGCCTGTCCGTGACTCCAGACTCACACCAATGTGGTTGACTTTAATTGCCCTCTGAAATGGCCTAGCGAGCCACTCAGTTATATCAAACCATTAACGGTTCGAGAAGAAGGATCATCACAATCTTCACAGAGCAATTAGGGATGGGCAATAAATGTCAACCGAGTTGCTCACCTCCTGTCAATTTTTTTTTTAAACTAGGATGCTCATGATTACCATCAACATCCTGACAGTCACCATTGACCAGAAACTGAACTGGACCAACCACATAAATACTGTGGGTAAAAGAGCAGGTCAGAGACTGGGAATTCTGCGGCGAGTAACTCACCTCCTGACTCCCAAATGCCTTTTTTTTTATTAGTTTGTGGGATGTGGGCATCATTGACTAGGCCAGCATTTATTTCCCATCCCTAATTGCCCTTTAACTGAGTAGCATGCTAGGCCATTTCAGAGAGCATTTAAGAGTCAACCACATTACTGGAGTCCTGGGTCTGGAGTCCACATGTAGGCCAGACCAGGTATGTACCTCAGATTTCCTTCCCTAAAGGAATGCCTGTCCACAATCTACAAGGCACAAGTCAGGAGTGTGATGGAATACTCTCTACTTGCCTGGTTGAGTGCGGCTGCAACAACACTCAAGAAGCTCGACACCATCCAGGACAAAGCAGCCCGCTTGATTGGCACCCCATCTACCACCTTCAACATTCACTCTCTCCACCACCGATGCACAGTGGCAGCAGTGTGTACCATCTACAAGATGCACTGCAGCAACGCACTAAGGCTCCTTCGACAGCACCTTCCAGACCCACGACCTCTACCAACTAGAAGGACAAGGGCAGCAAATGCATTGGAACACCACCACCTGCAAGTTCCCCTCCAAGTCACATATCATCCTGACTTGGAACTATATCGCTGTTCCTTCACTGTCGCTGGGTCAAAATCCTGGAGCTCCCTTCCTAACATTACTGTGGGTGTACCTACCTCACATGGACTGCAGTGGTTCAAGAAGGCAGTTCCTCACCACCTTCTCAAGGGCAATTATTGATGGGCAATAAATGCTGGCCTGGCCAGCGACGCTGACATCCCATGAACAAATAAAAAACAATACAGTGCACCAACGACCAGCCCGGATATGATCAGCTAACTCAGTATACACTGTGCAATACACTTCAGCTGTGGCATTGCCCTGCAGGTAACCCATGTGTTTTCTTGCATTTTGCCCTTGCCCATGTTAGATCCTGTGATCGGATTAGGTGATCTGTTCCTTTGTATCTACAGTCGTTAACAAGAAAAATAATGCATGACACAAGAATTTAACTAGCTGTGTATTTTGTGCCTGCCAGTAAATCAAAGGGCCACATGAGATTAAAGATAGGAGTCAATTATTGTGGAGTTGTCAATGAATTGCAGTGAAATGCATTGAGAGCACAGTCAGTCGAAGCTGAGACAAAGCAGAATCTTTTAATGAAACTGTCAGCTGATAATTCAATTATAGATTGTAAAATCACAAATTGCATTAAAAGAGAGATGTAACAGGTGAGAGGCAGAAAGTCACTTCTTTCTGCTACTGTTTGGGTCATGCGAGTCTCAGGGGTGTAGATTTTCAACTTGCTGAATGGGTGTATATCTTCCAGATCAACCATCTGTTATAGACACTGCCAAATTTTCAATTAAATTTGTAAGAAAGAAAGATTGTATTTAGATAGCGTATAAATCCTCAGGATGTCCCAAAGTGCTGACAGTAAAATTAAGCTCTTTTTGAAGTGTAATCACTGTTGTAATGTAGGAAATGCGACAGCCAATTTGCGCACAGCAAGCTCCCACAAACAGCCATGTGACAATGACCAGATGCTCTGTTATTAGTGATGCTGCTTCAGGGAAAAATATCGGCCCCAGTACACTGGGGAGGACACTCCCACTGTTCTTCAAATAGTGTCATGGGATCTCTTATGCCCACCTGAGAGGGCAGACCCTCTGTTTAATGCCAAAAGATGGCACTTCTGACATTGCAGCACTGGGACTGTCAGTGAAGATTATGTGCTCAAATCTCTAGGATAGGACTTGAACACTCAATCTCCTGAATCAGGCAAGCATGCTACCAACTGAACTAGGATGGAACCTGTGACCGTCTGATCTCTGTAGTAAGACACCGCCCCTATGTGCAAAAAAAAAAGGATTCACAAGGATGATGCCAGAACTCCGGAAAAAACAGACTGGGGCTCTTTTCTCTAGAGAAAAGAAGGTTGAGGGGTGGCCTGATAGAAGTCTTTCGATAATAAAAAGATTTGATAGGGGTAGATGTAGAGAAAATGTTGAGAGACCAAAAGCAGCGACTATAAATATGATAGTCATTAATAAATCCAATAGGGAATTCAGGGGAAATGTCTTTACCCAGAGAGTGGTGAGAATATGGAATCACAAGGAATGGTTGAGACGAACAGCATGGATGCATTTAAGGGGAAGCTCGATAGACAAATGAGAAGAAAGGATTAGACGATTATGCCGATAGAGTTCAATGAAGAGGGTGGGTGGAGGCTCATGTGGAGCATAAAGGTATGCATGGACTAGTTGGGCCAAATGGCATGTTCCTGTGCTGCAGATTCAATGTAACTCGAGGTAAAATATCAAGGGCATTTATTTTCCAATTGTAGATGTTTTTTCTTATTGACTGTCTGATTATCTTTGTTCCCTCTTGATTGGTTTTTTGCCGGTGTTTCACAGCGACGAGGCGAAGGATGGCGGAGGGACAGAACCCATGGCTCGAGCTGCAGTGCGAGGCCGAGGAGAGCGGGTCGAAGATGGCGGGGAACCATCCCAGGTCACCGGCTGCGATGGGCGGCCAGCCAGAGACAAGAGGAGCTGGAAGGGAGTGGTCCCGGACTGCGGGCCCCACTGGCAGGGAAAGGACAACCCAGTGGGCGGTGACACCAGGCTCCAGGGGGCCAACACCAGCTGGGAAGAGCGCAGGAAAGTTGGCATCGAGGGGACCCCAACCGGGGCCTGCGAGGCAAAGCTGGGGAGAGAGAAAAGAAGCTGGGGGGCGGCCATGCGAGTCTGGGGAGAGGACCAGGGAAGTTGGCTAGGACTCATCCCAGGCTGTGGAGAGGTAAGAGGCAGCAAGTGTTAAACAGAAAGAACAAAATTGCATTTCTATAGCACGTTACAGGATCTGGGGACCTCCCACAGCGCTTTACAGCCAATAAAGTGCGTCGAAGTGTAGTTGTTGTTGTAACATAGGCAGCCAATATGTGCACAGCAAGACCCCACAAAAAAAACAATGAGATAATGACTGCATAATCTGTTTCAATGATGTTGATTTGAGAGATAAATATTGAACAGGACAGCAGGCAGCACTCACCTGCTCTTTAAAATAGTACCAAGGGATCTTTTACATCCACATAGAGTGTGCAGACGGGGCCTCGGTTTAACGTCTCATCCAAATGAGTGTCAGCCTAGATTTGTGCTGAAATACAAATAGTTAAGAAGGGCGAAGGGACTGTGTTATGGGCAAGTGAAAGATGATTGGGATGGTTCTCCCTTTTTCAACTCACGACTGACTGAAAACAGCGTTTTTTTAAAAAAGGGTGTTTTTTAACCCTTAAGTGCTTTATTTATCAAGAACAGACAATTGGCAGGTGTTCTCGTATGTTTAAAAGAAAAATAAATATTTATTATATATCACCTGAAATATACACAACACCCACTCTCACACCCATACAGATACAGACACACTTAAGAAAAGATAGAGATTATAAAGATAACATGCATTGGGTATTATGATTTTAAACAGTCCTCTGTTAAGCTTGCTTTTCCCTGGGGTGAAGACTTGAAACGGTGCAGGCCTGTAATCTTTGCTCTTGTTCACTGAAGAAAGACTTGGGAGGTTCAGAAAGCCGGATGTGCTGCAGACAGCTCCTGTTATATTCCAGCCAAAGGTCAATGGTGAAGTCCTGGTAGAATTTCTCAGGTAAGGAGTTCAAGACCCAAACTCCAGTCACTGCCTACATGTAGTTCAAAGCTTCGGCAGGGTCCCTTCTCTTCGATGGCATAGTTGGATCTCCTTTGTCTGTCCGGAATGTACCTTTATGAAAGCTCCTTTTCAGAAACCTAGTTTCTGTCATGTGACCATAGATTCTCTTTCCATTGCCCCCATAAATGGTTTCTCATGGTGTGGCCATTGTGAGACAATGGAATCCAGGTGCCATGCATCCTCATCTCATCTTGATAAAATTGACACACCTATTCTTTGTAATTTAGTTTTGGAGTCAAAAAGTCTGCAAAAGTATTGTTAACCCAATCAGTTGGAGAGAAGCAGCCATCACCACAGAAAAGGTGGTTTGCATTTTAATGATTGCTCAGGGATGTGTCCAGAAGGTCATTTGTATTTTAATGGCTTCTTCGAGACTTGTCCAGACATGAAAATTAGCTCAGGGTTCTTGTAGTTCTATATGTATTAGCAGGAAGGGAAGGGTCACCTGATTTCTTACTCCATTTTGTTTAGAGATAAAGTGTCCATTTTGTGTTTACTTCATAAGATCATTTTATAGTTCATAAATTTGGATTGCATGGGCATGGCAACTGTATGAGAATAGATTAGTAGTTAATAGAAAATGAACCCAAAAGACTTTTATAAAGACATAAATAGTAAAAGGATAGTCAAAGGAAGGGTGGTGATGATTAAGAGTTCAAAATGGGGATATCCTTTTGGTGGCTGAGGTGCTAAATAGGTACTTGCCTGGAGAAGAGGAAGCTGCCAATGCAACAGTAAAGGAGGAGACAGTAGCAATGTTGGATAGAATAAAAATAGATAAGAGGAGGTACTTAAAGGTTGGCATTGCTCAAAGAAGAAAAGCCATCTGGTTTGGATGAGGGCATCATGGGTTACTGAAGGAAGTAAGGGTGGAAATTGCAGAGGCTGTGGCCACAATCCTCCAATCCTCCTTAGATATGGGGGCAGTGCCAGAGGACCAGAGGATTGAAAATGTTACACCCCTGTTTAAAAAAAGAGAGGGGTAAAGCCGACGACTACAGACCACTAATGTTGATGGTGGTAAAATGTTTAGAGACAATAATCCAGGACAAAATTAATTGGCATTTGGAAAAGTATGGGCTAATAAATGAAAGTCAGCATGGATTGGTTAAAGGCAAGTTGTATTTGACTAACTTGGTGAAGTAACAGAAATGTCTGATGAAGCACGTGCAGTTGCTGTTGTGTATATGGACTTTCAAAGGCTGTTTAACAAGGTTCCATACCAATTTACAAACTCGGTATTTGAGTGGCAAATGAAGTTTAACATAGATAAATATGAGGTGATGCACTTTGGCAAGAAAAATAGAAACATCACCTACACCAGGATTGTCCAACATTAGGCCCACAGGCCAGGATCTGGCCCGCCAAATGTTTCCATCCGGCCCACAGATGTAAACTGTTCCCGGGGTTGTTCCTCATCCTCACCGTGGCTGGGGATGAAAAATTTCCCTTGTCTTCTTACAAAGCGGCCTTTTTAAAAACATCGCTGTCAGTTTCAAGTTGGCAGCTGCTGATATCGGGAACAGCCGTTTTACAACAGGCTCGGGGTTTTCCAATGGGTTATGACTTATTTCTAAAAAGCCTGCTGGAAAACCCTGAGTCTGTTGGAAAACAGCTGTTCCCAATGTCAGCAGCTGCCAACTTCAAACTAACAGCGAGATGTTTTTAAAAAGAACTGACCAACCATCTCTGAGCGTCCATTCTCTGCAACTGTGTGAGAGAGAAAGGGAAGAGAGGGAGAGGGGGATCTGAGAGAGAGAGGAGGGGCAGAGAGAGAGGGGGCAGAGAGTGAGAGAGGGGGGACAGAGAGACAGAGGACAGAGAGAGCAGGGAACACTGAGTGGGGAACACTGGAGACACGGGGGTGGAGAGAGAGGGGAGAGAGATACAGAGAGAGCAGGGATGGAGAGAGACTGAGAGAGGGGGAAGAAGGAGACAGAGAGAGGTGGGGAGAGGGAGACAGAGAGGTGGGGAGAGAGAGAAAGAGATTGGGGGGAGAGGGAGAAAGGGGGGGAGAGGGAGACAGAGAGAGGGGGAGAAGGAGACAGAGAGGGAGAGAGAGAGAGAGATGGGTGGGGGGGGGAGAGAGAGTCAAAGAGTCATTTACCTATAGCACAGAAGGAGGCCATTCTGTCTATCGAGCCCATGCCGGCTCTTCACAGAGCTATGCAGTCAGTCCCACTCCCTGGCTCGATCCCTGTAGCCCTGCAAGTCTATTTCTCTCTTAGGTGGTCATCCAACTTCCAATTGGTGTAATTGTTCGTCTCCGCTTCCACCACCCTTGTGGGCAGTGAGTTCCGGTTCATTACCACCCGCTGTGTAAAAAAGTGCTTCCTCATATTCCCCCTGAATCTTTTGCACAAAACTTTCAATCTGTGTCACCTGGTCCGAGAAGGGAGGTGGGGGGGTGGTGGGTGGGGAACAGAGAATGAGACGCACACAACACACAGCGTGGGGAGTGGGGGGGAGCGAATCAAGGTCTCTCATGAAAGATGGACATCTATCCACAATACTCTGCATCGCAATGTCAAGTGTGCGGCAGAGATTGACTACTTATGCAAGCAAAAATAACGCCAGGTATGTCACCGAATCAGCTTTCAATATAGTGACGAGTAAGTAAGTCAATAAATTAGTCTTCTTATTTAAAGCTTCTTCACAAAACTGCACATTTGTTGTTGTTTTTAGTAGTAAGATAAATTTTTAATGCCTTATCTTTCGAAATTTGCCCAGGGCTGAGCAAAAATCGTAGTGTGGCCCTCCACCCGAAAAGGTCGGGCAGCCCTGATCTGGAGGGTGATGTTTCCTGTACTGATGGAACCATGGATGTGCCATGTTAAGGAAGAGAATTGGTCAAGGATCTGTAATGTAAGGATGGAGTGGTATTCTGGAATTTTCTTTACTGTGGCGAGGCAGGGAGGAACTTTACAGAACTTTTCCTTTGGAAATTGATAGGGTTAGATAAAATCCATAATTGATGGAAAGAATCTTCAGTGAAAACGCAGCTTTAGAATATTCAACCATTTTCACACCTCACCAGTCAACCCTCATTTCCTGCCCTCCACAGACACTGTGCTCCTTGCTGGTCTCATTCAATGCAGAGACCCTAGTTACCCGTGCAATATTTAGCTAAATACTGGCTCTTTTTTTCCCCTCTTCTTCTCCTTCCCGCTAACTATCCCCCACTTTTTTCATCTCCTGCCTTGAAGGGGTTGTCTCTATGCCAGGTAGGGTCAATGGGAGTCTGCTGACCTCCGTTACCCTGCCAGGTGGCCATTCTTCATGAGTTAACCCATTTTTTATGTAAGTGCCAGTAGATTCTTCAACTGAGGTAGCATCACAGTCGAGTTATGGATTTGCCTTCATTCTGCGTCCATAAAACAATCACCTTTTAGCAGGGGCCACAAGACAGGAGAAGAATCATGGCTGATTGTCAAATCTCCCTAGCCAAGGGTTACTAAAAGCCAAATGCTGTCCCAACTAGGACACAGATGAATGATTGAAATAAAAATAAGAAATGCTGGAAATACTCAGCAGGTCTGGCGTCATCTGTGGAGAGAGAAGCAGAGTTAACATTTCAGGTCAGTGACCCCTCATCAGAACTGATTGAAATTTGGATCTTCTAGGTGTGTGTAACTCAAGGTTACACTGCACACTCTGTTAAACCATTGGGATTCAGGATGAAGTCCTGTGGAGACTCAGATAGAGGATGTTGAGGTCCAGTTGTGGTAGTTCTTGGGTTTCTTGGTATAAATAAGGAAGCCACAACTAGATGACAGTAGCTTGAAGTCTTCTACAGGCCCATCTTGTCTGCTGCAGTTAGAGGGACCTGGACACAATTGAATCAAATTCATAGAATACCTTAAATATATTTAAATTTACTTTACCTTGTGAATCTTTAAACATGCTTAGGGTGGGAGATTTTCATTTATGAGCCCCACAAACATTACCAGGGCAGGTACAGCACCGTTTTAGTAGAAACCAGCACATAGCCACAAATGGGTATCTTTACAGAATACACAAGCACTTCGCCAGTGCAGAAAATACCTATTGATTATAATGACAACCTATCCAAATATCCAACAACCAATATTGACCAAAATGCAGTGTTTCTCAGCTGACAAAAGGTCATCAACCTGAAACCGTTTCTCTGTCCACTGATGTTGCCTGACCTGCTGTGCATTTCCAGTTTTATATTAGATTTCCAGCAATCTGCAATATTTTGCTTTTATTTCACATTACTCTGGTAAGCTGTTATAATTCTGGTGGACAAAGCACATTTAGCTTTGGCCTGGCCAATTTAGTGAGTTTTACTGCATGCATTCAACAGCCCCTCATTTGACAGAATGGAGTTGTCAGTTAAAACCTGACATATAATAATGTCAGTGGATTTTTTCACAAGTATATTCATAGAAAAATGTTACATTCCGAGAAAGAGAAAAAAAAAACGGGTTAGATACAGAGTAAAGCTCCCTCTACACTGTCCCCATCAAACACTCCCAGGGCAGGTACAGCACGGGGGTTAGATACAGAGTAAAGCTCCCTCTACACTGTCCCCATCAAACACTCCCAGGGCAGGTACAGCACGGGGGTTAGATACAGAGTAAAGCTCCCTCTACACTGTCCCCATCAAACACTCCCAGGACAGGTACAGCACGGGGTTAGATACAGAGTAAAGCTCCCTCTACAAAAAAAAAACGGGTTAGATCCAGAGTATAGCTCCCTCTACACTGTCCCCATCAAAAAAAAAACAGGGTTACATACAGAACAAAGCTCCCTCTACACTGTCCCCATCAAACACTCCCAGGACAGGTACAGCATGGGGTTAGATGCACAATAAGCTTCCTATACTTTCTCCCAACAATGTGCCCAACCTCAGAAGAACATACTATTACCGTAATAAAAGCAAGATATTGCAGATGCTGGAAATCTGAAACAAAACCAAAAAGTGCTGGAAATACTCAGCAGGTCTGGCAGCATCTGTGGAGAGAGAGGCAAAGTTAACGTTTCAGGTCAGTGACCTTTCATCAGAACTGGCAAAGGTTAGAAATGCAATAGGTTTTAAGCAAATACTGTGGCGTGGGGCAAAAGAGAACAAATGGGAAGGTGTTGATAGGAGGGGGGGAGGGAGACAGAGAGAGGGGGAACAGAGAGAGGGGGATCAGAGAATAACTGACAGGGAGGTCATAGGGCAAAGACAAAGAGTGTGTTAATGGTGTGGTGAAATACAAAGCATTAGTGCCGAGAGGATGTTAAATGACAAAATAATGAAAGCCCTAGCCAAAAGCAAAACATGAAAAAAAGTGGGCAGGCACATGGCAAAAAAAGTGTAATGATAAAACAAACTAAAATAAAATGAAATAAAAATAAAAAATACAAAGTAAAACTAAAAAAGGGGAGTCATGCTCTGTAATATCTGTAATATACTATTACTGTAACCTGTGTGACATGATTATTCCCCACAAGTCAATTCTTATCTTACTCTCTGAGTAAGATCTATTACCAACTTGTTCTCAGTTTGGGGATGTTTTGTATTGTGGCTGTCCAAAATAGATTGAGACTGCACAAAATGCAATTCACTTACTGTTATTACAGAGGGAAACCTTTAACCAATTAGTTTGAATTGGATTGAAACCCAGGTCCCAGAAATGGAGGGTCAGCATTTTGAATTACTGTGCACCCAGCTATTCCCTGCCTCTGTTAGTTACAGACTTTTGGGGGCAAAGAGCATTTGGAATAATATATCTTGTAATCTGTCCCAGAAATCTAAAATCTGTCGCATAGGTTGGGAGCTCACAGGTTTCTACATAGAATTAAAAGAATATGCAGCACAGAAACAGGCCATTCGGCCCAACTAGTCTGCGTTGGTGTTCGTACTCCACCCGTCTGCCTCATCTCAGCCGGTCAGCATATCTTTCTGTTCCCTTTTCTCTCATTTCCTTTTGAAAGCATCTAACCTATTCAACTCAACCACTTCCTGGGGTAACGAGTTCCACATTCTAACCACTCTTTGGGTAAAGAAATTTATCTTATTTTCCAATTAGATTTATTTGTAACTATCTTGTATTTATGGCCGTGAGTTTTGGATTCTCCCACAAGTGGAAACATTCTTTCCCTATCTACCCTGTCCAACCCATTCATAATTTTAAATACCTCTATCAGACCCAAACTGTTCACTCTTTCCTGCTTGCTGTAATCTCTCAGTTCTGGTAACATCCCTGTAAATCTTTTCTGCATTTTCTTGAGTGCTTCTTTGTCCTTTTTGTTTTATGGCAGCCAGTACTGTCCACAGAACTCTGAAGTGCCACCAGACCAGGATCATATACAAGTTTAACATAACTTCACTACTTTTGAATTCTGTCCCCCTGAAAATAACTCCAGGTGCTTTGTTAGCATTTTCATTTGCTTTGCTGACCTGGAAAGCCGATTTTAATGATTTGTTCACCTGTATTCCAATCCCTTTGCTCTTTTACCCCATTCAGTTTCTTGTTTTTTAAGGTGTAGGTCAGGGTTGTCCAACCTGACAAATTCACCTTTGAAATGGAGCAGTCAAATGAGCTCCTTTTCCTTGACATACTTGTTGAGAAATCTGTTAAGGGGTTCTCTACCACGGTCTACCGAAAACCTACCTTCACTGGTCAATACACGCATTGGGATTCTTAGAGTTCCACACGCTATAAGATTGGCCTTATCGACAACCTCGTAAATAGAGCCCAAGCCATTTGCTCACCATGCAAGCTTGATGCTGAAATAGGGCGAATCAAAGACATCCTGCGTGACAATGGCTACCCTGATCAGATCATTTCTCGCTGTATATCGCGCAAACTTATGAACGGGCCTAAGGCCGTCGTACGGAAGAGTACTGTATCCCAAAAATTTGAGCAACAGGTAAAGCTAGCTGTTTCACGCTGCTACTATGCAGTAGCAACACGTGTGGTGTTCGCCACTAACAGGATGTTGCCGTCAAGCCAAAAAGACATTCTGCCTATCACACAAGAATAACGTGATATATGAATTTCAATGCCAGTGTGATGCTCGGTATATAGGCCATACGTCCCAAAGGCTGGCGAATCGTGTCAAACACCATGTCCCTTCTGCTGTTTGCAACGAGCAAGGTACAGGCCGTACCCAACCAGCCCGTGTTTGCAAAACTCAAAACACAGTGTCCCAACACTAGATGTGATTCCGTGATTGGACAACATTTGCTCAATTATCCTCAGTGTGCTAAGAATTACGCTGACAACCAATTTAAGATTGTCAGTAGGGCTCGTAGTGTGGCGAATTTGTTACATATATTAATACACAAAGCCCTGTTCTTTGTAGACAGAAAGAACATGTATAAACATTGTGCCTGTTTCAGCTAAACAAAATAAGTGACAGCCATTCGCTGGTTCATTCCTCAGGGGAATGCCTTGACCAATCAGAGTCAAAAGCTGCCAGGTTTAAATTTCAAACAAAGCTTGGCAGTTAACTGTCAGTCACCGTAAACTGGAGCACTCTCCATGGCAATGCCTCTACCAATCAGTGTTCACTTGCCAACCAACTCTCTTCTCATACAGTATAAAGTTGTTGTTTCCCTTACATTGGTATTCTTCTGGATTATCCTGATGACTGCAAGATGAAAAGCTTCCACAACATGTCTTTATTTTCAGAAATACTCTCAAGTTCTGTACTACCAAATGACTATCTTTCTTTCCATTCTTGCTTACTTCCTTGCATTCATTCCTATCCTTATTCCCAGAATTCCCAATGCCTGAATGAAAAGGTTTTCAATCAAGTCACCTAAACTCTTCCCCCTGACTAGCGGCCTGTATTAACTCCCTTCTCTTTTTGAAAGACAGACAGGACACAGCGTTGACTCCAGCAAAATGCCAGAGATTAAATGTCACAATCTCTCACATCGCAGCCATCATTAAAGGGTGGCCTGTTCAGCTGAAACTTCCCAGGTGGACTGACAATAGAAATGGAGTAATAATTACATCTCAGGATGAGCCAGAATCCCTGGCAGAGGGAGTGTGCTGCAGAGTCGGCCGTTTCTCAGTCCCTGAAGTGTTGCAGTGTCGTAAATCTGTAGCCTCGACTGTGATAAAGGCCAAGGGTGAGCTTCTCTATCCAGTGAATTCAATTAAAATTATTGACTTTTCTTTATATCTTCATTACATCTCTCTTCATCAATGTGAAGGATGGTGGGTCAGGTGAACAAAACATTATAGAGCTCTTCACCCAGTGAACATGTCATGCACTCCAAGGTCAAGAGTAGAGTAGGTCATATCCAGTGTAAAAGGAGCTCAATTTTGTAGTGCCATACCCCACTCAATAACAACGACACTTACATAAATAGAATTACATAGAATTCACTGCACAGAAACAGACCATTCACCCCAATTGGTCCATGCTGGTGTTTATGCTCCCTACAAGCTACCTCCCACCCCTCTTATTCTCACCCTGTCTGCATAACCTTCTATTCCTTTCTCCCTCATGTATTAATCTGGCTTCTACTTAAATACATCTGTCATTTTCCTCAAGTACTCCTTATGGTAGCGAGTTCCACGTTCTCACCACTCTTTGGGTAAAGAAGTTTCTCCTGAATTCCCTATTGGATTTATTAGTGACTATTTTTTATTTATGGACCCTAGTTTTTGTCTCCTCAGCAAGTGGAACTTTTCTCTATTGCTGTGCTGTGGTCATGGTCTCATAGAGCCATAGAGTTATACAGCACAGAAACAGGCCCTGCGGCCCATCGTGTCCATGCCGGCCATCAAGCACCTATCTATTCTAATCCCATTTTCCAGCACTTGGCCCGTAGTCTTGTATGCTATGGCATTTCAAGTGCTCATCTAAATACTTCTTAAATGTTGTGAGGGTTCCTGCCTCTACCACCCCTTCAGGCAGTGCGTTCCAGATTCCAACCACCCTCTGGGTGAAATTTTTTTTCCTCAAATCCCCTCTAAACCTCCTGCCCCTTACCTTAAATCTATGCCCCCTGGTTATTGACCCCTCCGCTAAGGGAAAAAGTTTCTTCCCATCTACCCTATCTATGCCCCTCATAATTTTGTGTACCTCAATCCGGTCCCCCCTCAGCCTTCTCTGCTCTAAGGAAAATAACCCTAGCCTATCCACTTTCTCTTCATAGCTGAAATGCTCCAGCCCAGGCAACATCCTGGTGAATCTCGTCTGCACCCTCTCCAGTGCAATCACATCCTTCCTATAATGTGGTGACCAGAACTGTACACCGTACTCCAGCTGTGGCCTAACTAGTGTTTTATACAGCTCCATCATAACCTCCCTGCTCTTATATTCTATGCCTCGGCTAATGAAGGCAAGTATCCCATATGCCATCCTAACCACCTTATCTACCTGTGCTGTGCCTTCAGTGATGTATGGACAAGTACACCAAGGTCCCTCTGACTTCCTAGGGTCCTACCATCCATTGTATATTCTCTTGCCTTGTTAGTCCTCCCAAAATGCATCATCTCACACTTCTCAGGATTAAATTACATTTGGCACTGCTCTGCCCATCTTACCAGCCCATCTATTTCGTCCCGTAATCTAAGGTTTTCCTCCTCACTATTTATGACACCACCAATTTTCGTGTCATCTATGAACTTACTGATCATACCTCCTATATTCTCATCTAAATCATTAATGTACATTACAAACAGCAAGAGTCCCAGCACCGATCCCTGCGGTACACCACTGGTCACAGGCTTCCAATCACAAAAACAACCCTCGACCATCACCCTCTGCCTCCTGCCATAAGCCAATTTTGGATCCAATTTGCCAAATTGCCCTGGATCCCATGGGCTCTTCCTTCTTTGCCAATCTCCCATGCAGGACCTTATCAAAAGCCTTACTGAAGTCCATGTAGACTACATCAACTGTTTTACCCTCATCTACACACCTAATCACCTCTTCAAAATGTTCAATCAAATTTGTTAGACTAGATCTCCCCCTGATAAAGTCATGCTGACTATCCTTGATTAAACCCTGCCTCTCCAACTGGAGATTAATTCTGTCCGTCAGAAATTTTTCCAATAGTTTCCCTACCACTGACGTGAGACTCACTGGCCTGTAATTACCTGGTTTATCCTTACTACCCTTCTTGAATAATGGTACCACATTAGCTATCCTCCAGTCCTCTGGCACCTCTCCTGTGGCCAGAGAGGATTTGAAAATTTGTGTCAGAGCCCCTGCAATTTCCTCCCTTTCCTCACATAACAGCCTGGAATACATCTCATCTGGGCCTGAGGATTTATCCACTTTTAAGCCCACTAAAACCGCTAATACCTCCTCCCTTTCAATGCTAATTTGTTCAGGGGCAGGTCCTCAGCTTTTTTTCTGCACCCCAGGAGAGATGAGTGTGACTAGGGAAGAGGGTATATCCTGAGGGACAGGATTAATCTCCACTTGGAGAGGCAGGGATTAATCAAGGATAGTCAGCATGGCTTTGTGAAGGGGGAGATCATGTCTAACAAATTTGTTTGAATTTTTCGAGGAGGTGACTAGGTGTGTAGATGACAGTAAAGCCGTTGCCTACCTCAGACCAGAAACTGAACCTGTGCTGTTGATGTTTTTTAGAACCATATGCTAGCCAACTGAGCTGCCCAGTCCCCCACCCTATTGAGGCCCTTCATAATTTTAAAGACCTTTATTAAGTCACCTCTCAGCCTTCTCTTTTCTAACCTGTTAAGTCTTTTCTGCTGGTTATAACCTCTCAGTCCTGGCGCCGTCCTTGTAAAAAAAAAATTTATACTGTCTCCAGTGTTTCAATATCCTTTTGGTAATATGGAGACCAGATCTGTGCACACTACTCCAAGTGTCGTCTGGCCAAGGTTCTCTACAAGTTAACATAACATCCCTGCTTTTCAATTATATTCCTCTAGAAATGAACCTCAGTGATTGGTTTGCAATTTTAATACAGCAATAAGTCACAAAGAGGGGAGAAAAATTAGACCCTGAGCAGGTTTGGGAGAAACGCAGAAACATCAAGGCTGGAAAAGACCAGAGGCCCATCTAGTCTGGTTCCATAGCATCCTAGAGATTCTATCCAGTGTATTGCTCTTGAAAGTATGTGGCCACTTTTGCCTTGGAGATCTAAATTACTTGCCTTTGCAACTTCTCTCAGTAAGTTGCTCAGGTAACCCGCTACCCTTTCAGCCTGAATGCATCTCCTCTCAATTTAAACTCATGTCATGTCTATTCCCTGTCTTGTATATCCCTGACTGTCCCTTGGCATCTCCAAGCCTGCCTATTTCACAAACCTCAATCACATCTCCCCTCAGTCTTCTTATTTTCAAGATCTCATTTCCAGGAAAACATTCCCATATCTTTGTCCATTCCATGTGCTGTATTTTCAATCTTCCCCATGTCATCTCAGCTGCTCTTTTTTGTACCTTTTCCTGTTCAACTTCATTCTTTCTGCGGTGCGGAGTCCAAAATGGCACACAGTTCTCCAGATGTTGCCTGACCAATACCCGATCCAATGGTAGGTTTACTCACTTTGATCTGCTCCCTATTCCTCTTTTTATCTGAAGCAACTTTCCTTTTTTGGACGACTGCCAGAATTAACTTCAGGTGTTGAGAGAACTATTATGGCCCCAAGATCCTTGTCTTGATTTGTCTTGGTCAGCATTTTCCATTAACCCTGTAATCTAATTGCCTGTTCTTTGTGCCCAAATACATCACTTGACAATAATCCACATTAAATGGCATCTGCCACTTGCCTGCCCATTTCTCCAAAAAATCTAGATATTCCTGTAGTTTCTCCCCATCTTCCTCTGTATTAACTACTACTGCACTATTATAATTACTGCTACTGTACTACTACTACTCTATTACTAGTAATAGTGTTACTATTACTACAACTGCTAGTCAGCTCAGCAGCAACAATGGGGTAGTTTTACTAGCAGTTAGGCCTGGCAATTCAACCAAGTCTCAGTAACGGCTCCAAGTGCCACAGCGTGGAGGAATGGTTGAACATTTCCAGAGCAATGGAGTGCAGTGGAGGTGGGGGAAGGTTGTAGGGTCGGAGAAGGTTACAGAGATAGGAAGGGGGAGGGTTGTAGGGTGGAGGAGATTTCAGAGATAGGGAGGAGCGAAACTTGAGGATGGGAATTTTGAATCTGAGGTGTTAAGGGACCAGGAGCCGGTGTTGGTCTGCAAGCATTGGAGATCATGGACGAGCAGAATTACTGAGACAAAGGATACAGGCAGCAAAGTTTCGGATGAGCTGGGTGAAGGCTTGGAGAACGGCCAAAGGAACAATGGAATAGTCTAGTCTGGAATTGGCAGAGGTGGATGAGGATTTCAGCAGCAGATGGGTTGAAGTGAGGCAGAGGCAGGGGATGTTGATGGAGGCGGAAGTAGGCGGCTTTTGTATTGGAGAGGATATGGGCTCGGAAGCTCAGCTTGGGGTCAAATAGGGCGCCAAGGTTGCAAACAGTCTGGGACCATGCAAGAGCCAAAGGACACAGATTTAAGGTGATTGGCAAAAGAACCAAAGGCAACATGAGGAAAAACTTCCTTACGCATCGAGTGGTTAAGATCTGGAATACACTGCCTGATAGGGTGGTGGAGGCAGATTCAATCATGGCTTTCAAAATGGAATTAGTACATGAAAGGAAAAATGTTGCTGGGCTTCAAGGAAAGGGCAGGGGAGTGAGAGCAGCTGGATTGTTCTTACAGAGAGCCTGCATGGGTTCAATGGGCCAAATGACTGCCTTCTGTGCCGTAACCATTCTATGATTCTGAGAGACAGTGGCTGGGGAGGGGAATGGGCAAGGACACTAGCAAAGAATAATTCACCTAACTTACAGTTTGTGAGATCATGCTGTGCACAAAACCGGCTGCCACGTTTGACTACATAACAACGGTATGATTCGTAATTCACTGGATGCCCTGGGAATGTAACAAGGTGCGATATAAATGCAAGTTATTTGTCTCCTGGATCAAGTTCCTTTGCTTTCCTCGTCCAGATTGATTCTCATCTTGATATCAATTGGAAATGTGGGTCAGCAAGATATTTCTGTAAGTTGATCGTATTGTTGCTAAGTAGGAGTCAGTTAATTGCTGGGAAAGATAAGAGGTTTGCTTTTTTGGGAGTTGGAGAGAATCCAGACAGTGTCATTGCGATGCAAGCATTAATCAATTGAATAATGGATGAAGAGCCATTGTAGGAGGGATCTATTGCTGCTCCATCTGCGGATAATTGCAATGGTGGTGTAAAACAATCCTGTGCTCTGGAAAAAACACGTGACCAGCGGCTAAAACATTCTCTTCGTTTTCCTTTACGATTTTGGTGTGGGTGGTGGGAGTTCAGTAATGGGCAAAGAACCTGGCAAGGCTGGAGACGCAGAGGGTCTGCCAATCTTAACTGTGGAGGGAGCTTTGCAGCTGAGTCCTAATCCTATTCTCCCTGGATGAAAACATACATGTACATTCCTGAAAGGATTGCTGGATAGTGAACAGCAACAAGGATCCTCCCTAATTTCCCCTCACTAGTTCAAAAGTATTCAGTTCACATAGCAACTCATCAGGGTTTCTCCAATAGCACCTTCCAAATCCACAGCCTCTTCCCCCTGGAAGGACAAGGGCAGCAGATGCATGGGAACACCGCCACCTGCAAGTTCCCCTCCAAGACATCCTGACTTGGAACTATATCGCCGTTCCTTCACTATCGCTGGGTCAAAATCCTGGAACTCCCTTCCTAACAGCACTGTGTCCCTACCCCACATGGACTGCAGCGGTTCCAGAAGGCAGTTCCTCACCACCTTCTCAAGGGCAAGTAGAATGGGCAACAAATGCTGGTCTTACCATCGACGCCCACATCCCGTAAATAATAAAAAAGAAAGATGTAGCACCCCCCCATCCCCCCACCACACCCCCATCCCATCCCAGCTGAGCTTAGTTGACATAGAAACAGAGGAATCTTTAGATGAGGAAAGACCTAAAATCCTTCTGGTTGGTCATCGACCATCTTGGTAGTCACATGATATGATGATAATGTTGATTAATCATAGCAATCAACCTCTATGAATTAGTCTACAATACTGATTGGGAACGAACCCGGTCTGTATGAGTCAAGTACCACACTAGGCCGTGCGTATTTGCCAAATCATTTGCTAATTTTCTCCCATCTCCATTAATATATCTTTTCCTTCCTCTCCTTTCTGTATTGCAGCCTCAAACTGCAGCAGTGGGGGCCTGCTCTAGTTACCAATAGGGGTCCACTGCAATTGTCT